>NC_092209.1:24278551-24298196 GCF_043381705.1 Parasteatoda tepidariorum | reverse complement strand
AAAAGTTGTTAAAGCTGTTTTGCATTCTATGGCTTTATCGAAAAAATCTGCGTTTAGCTTGTATATGTGCTGTGATAGAGTTGGTATTTTGTGGTCTGCTTGTATATTGGTATTCCGGATGAACCATCTTGCACAGGTTATTTTTCTAAGGATCTTGTTTTGGCATTGGTTTAATTTCTTCAGTAGATGTTGAGGTATCGTTGTCCAGGCAGGTGAGGCATAGGTAAGTATTGGGCGGATCATTGCTGTATATAGTAGCTTCTTTAGTTTAAGTGACATATTCTGATTATATATTAATGGTTGTATGACTATTATTGCTGCATTTGCTTTATCTATTGTGCTTTTGATGTGATCATTCCAGGTGAGTTTGCTATTGATTATAAGGCCAAGATAATTTGCTTTTTTAACTATTGGTATTGGTATGTTGAACATTTTTGGTCGAAGTTGTGGAAGTATTTTAATTCTTCTTTTTTGTATAATTAATATTTGTGATTTTCCAGCATTTACTGCAGTTTTCCATTTTAAGCACCAGTCTTCTATTGGTAAACCAATCAGTGAAAGAACCATCTAATATGAAATCTATTAAAATTAGAAAGTGGTAGCAAATATATGTCTAAAATTTTGTTTAATTTATGAATATAATTGGTTTGTTTTATTTACTTGTCAACCACTACAGATTCAATTCTCAAATATATATGATAGATTTCTCTCAAGTACTTTTAAAATAGAATTTGGGTTTATGCGCACAAGTCGTTTGCTTTTTAAGAAACCGTGTGGAGGCTTTTTGATGTAAGAGGTGATGTCTGAACTCGCAAATCTTGACAATATCGCCCTCTTCCAATTGAACGCCTACATCGATGAATGTTACGTATTGAACATTTGATTTGCGACATTGTCTACCCCATTCTAGTGCTACTCAGACTCGATTACACAAAACTGGAGCTTTTACACATTCCACCTTTAATTGCAACACAGGAGTAATCACGTACATCACAGTGATTTTAATACAACTCTCACAACCAGCACTCCAACCTCGGTTAACTTCATATAAGTCTCACCACCAGCGCTCAAAATTCGGTGAACTTAATACAACTCTCCTGGTCATTCGTAAAACAAAAATGAATCAACTAGTGATATTCATTCATTGAATTCAATATCATATAAAACTCCCGTGGGAAAATAATGTAGTGTAACAGCCACTACAATAATACAATTGCAATAAGTCGATTCCATCTTGGGTTATCTTTTGATAGAGGAAGATTGACATTGCGATAATACTTTTCTTTTCTTTATTTACACTTTTATGTAATTAAAAAAGTTCAAATACACTATTTAGATATATTATTGTAAAAACAGTTATTCAGATCATGTTCGCATAATTGAAAAAATATCTCATTGTTTGAACACTTATCGTTGGATAGGACGTTACGAAGATCATAAATAACCATTTAGCCCAAACAAGTTGTTATGGTATCTAGAATTTTAGAATCTAGAAATTTTGTTATGGTATCTAGATATCATAGCTAAATAAAATTAAGTTGGTAAATAAATGGTTAAAATAACAACTTCAATATTTTTACTTAGAAACTTTATGGAATTAAAGCAATATGAAACAATAAAATGGCCTTTGGCTCACAATTCAGAATATAACATCTCCTTCCATAAATATAGTTTTTTCACTACAAAAAACTAGTTCAATAGATAAAGGTTTGAGGCAGGGTGTCTACCAGTGCTGGGTAACACTAATTTACGTTCGATACAACTATACTCGGACGCAGAGAAACCTTAACCGGTAAAATGCCATCATCATCAAGATTTATATGGGTGCCTGAGGCTGTTAGGAGCCGCAGGCCAGTGTTCCATTTTTGGAATAAGTCTCTTTTACGAAATGTTAAAGACTAATAACTACGATCTTTTATTATCAGCACTTTCATTTAGAGAAGCTGAATATTCATATCAACCAGAATATATTAATTATGCAAAATTATATGCGATATATATATATCGAGAGAAGCGAACTTACTCCGCTTTGTGAATAAACAGAAATGCTATCTTGCAGATAGCGGAGCAGTTAACATCCCTGATAAAAATATTTTCTAGTGGTTGCAAAATTTAAGTTAATTTTAGCTTAGTATTTTCAATTTTAAGTGATTTTCCCACAATTATATATCAAAAATGGAAAGTTTCATATGAAAGGCAACTTTATTGTAGTTATCTCATGATGATACTCTTAACACTAGGTTTACGGACGTTTCTTATATACCTATCTCTACGTGCACACGTCAATTTGACGCATGGACCAATGCATTACTAGGTTCACGGGCGTTTCTTATACACCTATCTCAGCGAACACGCGTTAATTTGACGTGTGAAAGGATACATATAATTGTGACTCTAGATTTAATATGTTAGAATGGTAGAAATCACATAAATCTCGGTGCGCTGCCGCGAAGCGGCATTAACCGATTCATCTGTCGATGATGAGGAGTAGTGAGGAGGAATGGAGATGGGAGGAAGAGGGTGTGCTTAGCACCAAAAATCGAGAGGGGGTTCGTGTGAGTCGGCTGGAGCTGAGTGTATTTCGTGTGCTAGGGCAACACCATATCCCTAAGGAAAAAGGCAGTGATTGGGCTAAATTTAGTGTTGTCGTCAAATAGTTCTATATCTAGGAGTGAGTTAAAATTGTTGGTGGTACAGGTTTTTGCTTCTTCGTAGAAATTCTTATTTAAATTTTTTATATAGACGTTGATGTCATCAATTTTAAGATCCCTTTTTATACTATTATTGCTAATGCATTTAGGTGCGCAGGCGAGTCTTCTAATAATCTTCCCTTCTGCCATAGAGAGTTTATTTTTTAAATGATCCTTGATTTAATAAATTCAATTTAGTAGATTTCTATCCAAAACTATTTCTAAATAATTGGTAGGCTTATTTCACTTAATATTTTCACTTAATATTTTCAAAATTTTTTAAGCTGTTATTTACCATTTTTTAAAATTATTTTGGCGTGTCCGGAGCAGTTGGCATCTCTGCACTTAGAAACCAATGTAATTGTATACTAAAAGAAAAAAATGAAGATATGAGATATATATTTATTAAATATTCTAGTATTTTATGTTTCAATACTCGAACTAAGCAACTGAAACCTTCAAAATCTGACACTCTGACATCAATTGACATTCTGCTGTTTGTTTTTTCTATTACTGCTTATCGGCAATAGTTGTTTATCGCTTGTTTTATTTGTGATAACGATATCGGATAACGAATCGAAGTATTGTCGGTACATTCCTATTTATTATTTTGTTTACTCAAAATTTTGTCTAAATTATGATCGCGTCAAATTGACGCATATCCGAAGAGATAGGTATACCACATAGAGAATTTCAATATTTCAACGCTTTTGAAGAAAATAGCCTTCAATATATATTTACGTCTATCAATAGTTAAAAGTCATTACAAGAGAAAAAATAAAAATTCAAACGGGTTTTATAATTTTCCTTACAAAACTCGAAATGCGTCAAAATGACGCGTCCCGTAAACCTAGTGTTAAAGAATATGGGTAATTATTCTTATTCTACAAGTTTTACCTAAAAGAATTTTTCATGAAAGCAAAATCGCCCCTTGTTTCATGCCTGATTTAGGAGTTATATAAAGATAACGAAGATAAGGAGACAGTCTAGTGGCATTAACCATTTACCTGGCCGAATCTAATTTTGTAATATTGGCAAATATATATTATGGCTTGAACATAAATTAAACGAAAATTTTCTTCAGTTACCTGCTAATTTTGTTTAAAAATGCTACTACTTCTTGCAAACTATATATCATATGATATATATTTTTATACAATTAATAAATATCTTTCGATAGGAATATTCACTTTTTCCAATCGTAAATGCTGTGAATGAAAGATTTTATTTTCCAGTCTTTAACATTTAAGAAAGAGAAATGTTCCAAATATAGAACATTGGCGATTGCGCGGTTTAGAATTGCCAAATCGCTATTCGGTTCAACGTTGGCAATGAGATATATTTCCGTACCGAGTATTGAAAAGTTTTAGAGATTCTAACGTAAATATTGCAGATAAATTACGTATATAGTTATCGAATGGTTAAAAAACCTTAACACGTTGAATGCCAATCAAATTTTACATTGCTTGCCCGTTTGGCCACACGGTAAATAACTACAAACAAAATTTGCTAACATTAGACAGATTTTGATAGTTTTTAAAAGGTTTAGCATAACATAACGGAAAAAAATGGTGAATTATACGAATTGTTTAGAAATAGTGGTGGATAAAAAATCTACTAAATAGAATTTATTAAACCAAGAATCACAATTAATAAACTACCACTGGAAAATATTTATTCGCTGTGTGGACTAAGTTGGTATCTCTGTGTATATAAAAGAAACTATTCTTGAATGCTCCATATTGCATTAATTTCTTCAAACCATTTTAGTAACGATGAAAATTAAAAAAAAAAATTACTCGAATTATGTGTTTCTAATAATCTAGGCTTCGCCGGCCACTGGTGACCCCTGTGGCGCTACGAATAAACTTAGTGCCGGTCATCGGTGACCCCACTGGTATTCAACGTGTTAATAGTCAAAACATTTTTCATTTAATATCGTCATTTTATTAGAATACATTTTAAATATCTTACGAATAACTTAATAAATGCTATTAGAAGAATAAATAAAGGAAATGAAAAATTTTCTAATTATAAAATCTATTATTAATAGATGTTTCTACTTTTTAGAGTTTGAGGTTCGAAAATTCTTAACTATAAATAACTTCATTACCACTAGAAAACATTTTTTTTACTTAGCGGATTAAAGTAGTTATTAAATTCCAAAGTAGTTTGTAGTCACTACATTTAAAAAAGGTAGTTGCAGTTGTACATTTATAACACATTACGAAAACTACAAAAGTAATGTAGTTTTTCTGATCACTGTATTTAATGCTATGAATAATAAACATTATAGTGTTTGAAAAGACAAAAAAGCAAGAAAAAAAATATTAGCACCCCCCTGTTAGGAAACGTAAAATTTAAGAAACTCAACTATATTTTTATACAATTTATTTTAAATGATGTTATTTAAACCCTTTTTTGAAAATGCTATAAACCGTTAATTGATTTTTATGTCAAAGATTTCAAGCTGTTTTTCTTTGAGCTTAGATGGAAGTTTTTAAAACGAAATGGGTCTTTAAAGAAAGTAGGATTTCTTTTTCTAGTCTTTATCCAATTCACAAAATAAGGCTTCTTTTCTTCAGATAAAGATAGAAAACCCCTTTTCAATCTCTTTCAATTTATTATTTTTCCTTTTTCGAAGCCTACTGTTGGAACATGAAAGTTTCTCCGCAGTGCTTTGGCAACAGTGGAGAGAAAGTTGCTGTGGAAGTCAGAGTATTGTTGTTTGAACTCAAGAAGAATTCGAAGAGCTATTTTCTTGGAAACTCTGATGTTTATTTTGGTTTGATTGAAATCTCGGTGAAGAACTTATTGTATGATAAAATAGAGAATTGAATGTAAAATAGATTTAAACAAAATGTTTCGTTTATGAACTGAATAATTGACAATGGTGCGTTTGTTCCAACAAATATTCCTGGGAAATTGGTCAAGAAGTTAAACTGTTTTTTTTTCTGAATAAGATTAAAACAATGAATATTAAAATAAGGTAGAGACCTCATGAATCTTACAAATTTATTACAGTGGAAGTAAATCCATGTTGATACTAGCAAAAATGACAACCTGCTTCGGCTTGTATACAAATATTTTTTAGTGGTAGAAAAATTTATGTTTTAGTGAACTATTCTTGGTATACTTAATTTGATTTATGGGTTTTTACCTACCATTACTTCAAAATATCCCAAATGCTTATATAACGCCACTCCTTCATAGCGTTTTCTATCAACAGATAAATAAGATTATTAACACGTTCACGCCGGGAAAAGTGAAAATACTAGTACGGGAAAAGAGAAAATACTGGTAGAAGAACTAGTTCAATATTAGATAATATTCGGGAGGAGTTAATCTATTCTCAACAATAACAATTCACTGTCAGGAAATTTATAACGGCAGAAGCAATTCAATATAAAAATTGCATCCGTTAAAAACAATTGGTAGTTATGGATTTTTATTATTCCCGGAAAAAAAACTAAAAAATGAAATTTATTGTTACCTGTTTTTACTCCGGTGCCCTGCCAAGATGAGAAAATCTAGCGTGACCCACCGGTGAGTCACCCCGGCGTGAACGTGTTAAAAAAGCGAATGGTGCCTATTGGGCCCTCAATTCCATATTAAACTCGAAGTCATCTTTAGACTTAAAATGCAAGCGCACTGTTGTTCTAATGGCAATTAGGCCAATTCTAACCTATGCCTGCACCGCCATTAACACTCTAAGTGATCAAATAAAAAAATAAACTCTCCATGGCAGAAGGGAAGATTATTAGAAAAACTTGTCGGCGCCCCTAAATGCATTAGCAATAATAGTATAAAAAGGGATCTAAAAATTGATGACATCAACGTCTATATAAAAAATTTAAATAAAAATCTCTACGATGAAGCAAAAACCAGCAATTTTAACTCACTCTTAGACTTAGAATTAATTGACGACAACACTAAATTTATCCCTATCACTGCCTTTTTCCTTCGGGATATGGTGTTGCCCTAGCACACGAAATGCACTCAGCCCCAGCCGAACTTTGGTTTTTCTATCAAAATTACACTTCACACACGTAGTATTACATAACATATACATGAACCGAGGAGGGCGAGCAACCCCAAGAGGTCGTCCCCGAGTACGCTTGGGTCACCACTGAAACAGAGCTCACAACATAAATTTCTTTCATTGATTATTTTCCTATTGTACATATCTATTTTATTTTTATCTTATCTTTTATTCAATTTGGGTTGAATATCGTGCGTTGTACATATATATTTTACATTTAACCCAGACCTTCCTTAATAATATCGATCATCATAATCTTCTTGATTATCTTATTTTATATTGTTTATGATTATATTGTCATTTAATTATACCCATGCCACTCAACATTTCTTGGCTGTCCACATGTCACATGAACCCCCTCTCGATTTTTTGGTGCTGAGTACCCCCTCTTCCTCCCATCTCCATTCCTCCTCACTATTCTTCATCATCGATTTATTACTACAGATGAATCGGTTGATGCCGCTTCGCGGCAGCGCACCGAGATTTATGTGATTTCCACCATTCTACCATAGCGTTTTCTGTAAATTTTCTTTATAAACATTCTTTTAATCTTACTCGGATATTGTTTTTTTTATCGTCATTAACCTTGCATATAACCATCACCTCCTACATCAGAAAGCCTCTACACGGTTTCTTATTAGAAGTCGGCGCAGATTATTTAAAAAGCGGACCACTTGTGCGCATTAAACCAGATTCTATATTAAAAGTACTTGAGAGAAATTTATCATATATATTTGAGAATTGAATCTGTAGTGGTTGACAAATAAATATAACAAACCAATTATATTCATAAATTAAACAAATTTTTAGAAATATATTTGGTACCATTTTCTAATTTTTAATAGATTTCAAATTAAATGGTTTTTTAACTAATTGGTTTATCTTCATAGTGGTCTGATCGGACTACCTACAAAAAACCGTGTGGAGGCCTTCAGCTATAGGAGGCGTTGTAATAGCCCACTTTGTAAAGTTTTTCGATCGTTTTATTTGCTATTACTCCTTACCTCCTTTCTAACTTGTATATAGCCCGATGGTTGTTATTTATTATGTACTTGGATTTTTTCTAATTAACTGTTTCATTACCTCATTATTACCCTGATCCCTACGGATGCTTATACTTACGACAATCGTGGCATGGTCAATTGACCTCTACGATCATTCTTGCGCACGCTCCATCTTCATTTTTTTATACTTATTCTCATTTCTATGTGACATTTTTAACTTCGCCAATTATCTATCGTCTCCTAATTTCGACAAATCGGTTAATTGCAGAATTCGGCGACAGACACCGAGCTCATGCAATCTTCATGAACCCTTAGCAGGGATACCAACTGCTCGGCTTTCCGGAAAAGTTTCACTAAATTGGTACCGAATTAAATAGTAAAACTTTCAGAATGAGGTAATTACGCTGACGAAAACGCGAGGTAAATGAAATAAAGTTGCTGTTTATATAATTCGGATTTTTGATGCGTAGAGGTGGAAAATAACTTAAAAGGAAAAATACTGAACTAAAAGTAAATTAAAATACGTTAACCCTAGAAAATATTTTTTTACAAAGCGGAGCTAGTTTGCAGCTCCGCAGTAAAATCCCGTTGATCCTTCTTGGCATCTTTTTAAAAAACCCATGCCAAGTCAGATAAAAATCTGTAAAATTTCAGAATATAGTTCTCTATTGCTTTTTTAAAATATTTTGTAGAATCCGGAGCTGTAGGCAAATCTGATTCTAGTAGAAATTTCTTTTGAATGTTATTCATAACCTTTAAGATTTGAGGTTTTCGAAAAATAATTTTTCCAATTCTAGTAGATTAAAGCAGAAATTCTTAAATATATAGAACTTTTACAAAACTTTTATCGGAACTTAGAAAAATAGCCATTTAATATGAACATTAATATGCAGCTTTGCTAACTTATAAGCTTTTTGCAAAATATTTTATAGAGTGCATGGTAGACAATTGAAAGCAGAAGCTTTCAGAACTTTTGGTAATTTTGCCAACATTTTAAAAGCTTCGACCCGAGTCAGCTGTAACGAAGATAACTTGAAATAAATTCTTAAAACATTCACATGCAGTGGTGTGAAAAATAACTTTAAATCGAACTTACAAAAGAATGAATAATTCATTATAGCATAAACTTAAAATAAATTTAACTTACCAGGACAGCCACGGGTGACTAAAAATACAAATTGTGGTGACTAATAAAATTTAAAACAATGTTAAGGCTGGGATAGCCTGGTTGGTAGGGCGTTGGGCCCATGTCCAAGAGGTCGTGAGTTCAATCCCTGATTACCGAAGACGTAGTAAATGGTGGAGTGTAGTAAATGGTGACTGGTGCACGTTAAATCTTTTAGGTCACTAAGTCCTTCAAGCTGTTTCAACAAATTACACCTCTGGGGATACTGAATTGGAGATTGAACTTTCTCTGGTTACGGTCAAAATTACGATTTGCGGACGAATGAATGGGTCCGCCCTATAAACTCGCTGCGACGAGTGTGTAGCTGAAGTCGTATTCTTGGCCATAGACGGCGCCACTCAGAAACAATAAACCTCTCTGCATTAAATTCGTTTCGTTTCACCAAGCAGGTTTGCTGATATTGGCAAGTAGCATTAGAAACAACAACAACTTCAAATTACTTGCCTCCATTCAAATTCCTTAAACAAGATTCAAATTAGCAACTTTTTATAGCATAGGATTTTTTCAGTTTACTATTGCAGTGATTCGCAATTTTTTTTTGCCTGTGGAACCCTAAACAATCAAATTTTTTTCGGAGAAACCTCGACCTCATAAATAATGTTTATTATGGTGATAGTAAACCTTATAACCTTTAAAAGACTATATTTAAAATATTTAATTAGAGGAACAAAAATTTTTCTTTGTTTTATCATTAATAATCTTATATCCGACAGATGAATTGCTATATTCCAAACCAATTATATTCATAGATTTAAAAAAAATTTCAGACGTATATTTGCTATCACTTTCTTATTTTTATTAGATTTTCGATTTAACTGCTCTTTCATAAAGAGCTTACCTTTATCATAGTGGTTTGATCGGACTATCTATAACAGGGGTTTCCAACTCGCGGGCCACAATTAAAAGCACAAATCAAATGGCGGGCCACAACTTTATCAAAATTTTATGAAGGACTTTTTTATGTTTGAAAGAACATAAATATTACTGTCAGATTTTTAATAAGTTGTACAGAACAAAAGTACTGAACTAAAAATTAAAATTAGAAATAGATTTTTAAAAATATTAAATAAATAATAAAAATTCGGGCTACAATAACTTTAATGTGCACCTATGTATTAAACAAATAATGTGCAAAAGATATCGTATTGTAAAAATATAAAACTTTAAAAAGATTGGTATTAAAACTTACATAGTAGCACACAAAATATTCAATGAGAAAATTGAGATTTGTCTGCTGGAACCACCAGAGAATAGATATTTACATTTAAAATTTACAAATGTGTGTGTAAATATTTTCTTCCAAAATGAGTGAGTGGTTTCAAAAAGTTAAATCGGATAATTTCTTCGAGAAAATTTCTGATACGCACATGCTAAATTATATTCAAAAAATACAAAAAATGAAATAAAATAGCGCTACATACATGATTATTTTTGCNATAATATAATATAATATAATATAATATAATATAATATAATATAATATAATATAATATAATATAATATAATATAATATAATATAATATAATATAATATAATATAATATAATATAATATAATATAATATAATATAATATAATATAATATAATATAATATAATATAATATAATATAATATAATATAATATAATATAATATAATATAATATAATATAATATAATATAATATAATATAATATAATATAATATAATATAATATCCCTAGTATAATATAGAATAATATAATACAATAAAATACTTGTATACTAGATTTTAATACTAAAACATTTTAACATATTTTTCTAAGAATAAATTATTTAAAGAAGCAATTGTAGTATAAAAAGCAATTTATAAAAAATCACTTTAACCATTTTATTTCGATTTTCTTTACTTTAAACAATATCAAATAGGCATAAAGCCAGATAAGTCTTCTCAAGCGTTGATCGTATACATCATGACAAATGCCAGTAACATTTTTATTTTATTGCTGTGGTAAACATTTCTTCTTTGTGTTAAATGCCCTGACCAAAAGCTGTTAGTCCTTTTGCTTTTCCCAAGTTTTATGGCATTTTTACGATTTTATAGTTTCTTCAGTTTATGTGCGAAAATAAAATGTTCAAATATCTAGACAAAACACAAAGAATAAAATTTTTAAACTATCATATCATAACTTTAAAAAATATTAAATGGTTATTCTTAAATATTAATCACATTATAGCAGCAACCCAAAAAGCTTGATTTTAATTTTCTCATTTATAGTTATTGCCTTTAAGAGTTTAATAATATCAAATATATTTTACAATTCACACCTCATTGGTAGGTGAGCTCTCGATTCTCTGGGCCACCACGATCTTTCAGAGTTATTTGTTATTTTAAGCTGGTAATAATTGCGATGAATTACTATCAGTTTAATATATTTTAATGAATCTAATTCATGAGCTAGCTTTAAGGGCTCTATACTGTGAAGACGCAGCATTGCATTTTTCAAAGTTTCTCCTTCTTAAGTTTTGGAGGAGCCATCTATTGGCATTAAAAAGAAACAATTAGTTGAAGTTGCAGATTTGAAGAGAAAAAAATTTAGGCTCTCTTTCATGATTTAACACCTTGAATGTCACATTAATTTTACATGGCTTGCCCATTTGACCAAACGGAAAATAACTGAAAACTAAGTTTGCAAATATTACACAGATTCAGAGATGCCAACTTGCTCCACTCTGTAAAATAGTATTTTCTAGTGGTAGTGAAATTTAAGTTACTTTTAGTTTAGTATTTTTCATTTTAAGTAATTTCTTACCACTAAATATCACAAATTATAAGTATCATATAAAATGCAACGTTAATATAACAATATACTGGTTACTCTATTAAAAAGTAAGCGCAACTGTCTTTGTGTATCGAATTTTACTACATAATTTGGTACCACTTTATTAAAACTATTTCAGAAAGCGGAGCAGTTTGTATCATTGAGTATCTTATGTTCAATATCTTACCCCCATTCTTCTCTCACTGTTAAACCAATTTCGATGAATGAGCAGATAGTCCTGCGCTTGAATTGACTTGATATGTAGTGTAGCAGAGTACATGCCCGCGAAGCAAGCATCTCACTCCTTCATCTGATGAAATGGCATAATGGCTGGAACTAAATGGCTTTGGCAAAAAAAAAAATCGCATGGTTGAAGGCGGTTATAAGGCAAGACTGAAAAAAGAAAAAAACTGGTACGTTAGACATTTCATTTCAATATTTTCTTCGAAAAAAATAAAATCTCTGTAACTATCAAAATTTTATTTTATAATTTTATCAGATATATAAAACTACTTCTCTTCCAAAATAAAGTAAAGAAGCAAATAGACGAATTTAAGAAAGATACCTGGAATGAAATGGTCGAGAGTCTTACCACTCAGGACAAAGCCGCTTGGAACATGGTACGATCTCTAAAGTCGAATAAGACCACTAACTTGCCGCTAAATGGCCCAAATGGCAAGACCTTTTCCGATACTGATAAATGCGAAATTTTTACAGACACAATGGAAAGACAATTTTCGCTCAATCATGATCCTACTGATGCAATTTCCGATGACATTATTTTTAATGGTGTCAATAATTTCTTGAAAAATGACTATCAGTTAATCTCAGATCTAGCCGCTATGGAAGAGATCACCAGTATTATCACCAAATTTCAGAATAATAAAACTCCCGGTACTGATAATATAAATAACCTCATGATTAAAAACCTCCCTCCCAATATCATCGGGCAGCTGCTAAATATCATCAATGCTTGCCTCAAACTGAAATATTCCCCCCCCCCCAAATGGAAACACGCTCAGGTTGTGCTCTTCCCCAAGCAGGGGAAAAATCTGCTAAATCCTGAAAGCTACCGACCTATTTTGCTGACCGCATTTTCAAAAATTTTTGAGAAGACAATCCTCAACAGACTAAAATCCCATCTCAGTTTTATCCCGGATAAAGAATTCGGTTTTCGAGAACACCTATCCACCACTGAACAACTAGTGAGAATTATTGAGAATATTAACCAAGGATTCCTCAAAAAAGAAACAACAGCGCTCCTGATGTTGGATGTGGCCAAAGCCTTTGACCGAGTCTGGCATCAGGGCCTCGTATACAAGCTCATAAATTTCAATATCCCCAAAGATCTAGTTCTACTAATTAATAATTATTTGACAAACAGAACTTTTCATATAAGGATCAATGCAGCATTTTCTACCGCTAGATGCATAGAAGCAGGAGTTCCACAAAGATCAATTCTCGGCCCTGTGCTCTACCTAATTTATTCAGTGGACCAAATTTTAAGAATTTGAGAAACATCACCTCAGCCTTCTACGCGGATGATACTGCCCTTATGAGCAGATTCATAAATCCTAAGAAGTCAGTAACTAATCTCAGTAATATCATACCTAATATCGAAGACTGGTGCACAAAATGGAAGGTAGCCATCAACACCACCAAGCCTTCGCTACTAATTATTAGAAAATCAAGTAAAAAGAAAGTCATTTATCCAAATATTACTCTTTTCAATGAGACAATACCACTAGTTCGAAAGGCCACCTACCTAGGCGTCACTCTTACTAGTACTTTAAACTGGAACTCCCATATTGATAATATTCTAAGCAGAGCGCAAGAAGAAGATAGAGCTCTAAAACCAATATTAATCTATAACTCAGAACTTGCACTCAAAACAAAACGAACGCTATACCTCCAATGCATTCGACCGATCATCAGCTACGCAGCCCCGGCATGGAGCACAACCACTGCTACTCAAAAGAAGAAACTGGAGAGTACTCAAAACAAATTTCTCAGATACATCACTGGAGCGCCCCAGATCCATGAGAATGAAAGATCTAAGAAGAGATTTAAAAATCAACAAAATAGATGAGCATATAGCTGAACTATGTGCAAGTTTCTTCAGAGATGGACTCTCCTGTGATACATGCAATTACTTTAAAAACTTTGATTTTGAGCTCATCAAAGACAATATAAAATACTGCCCGGCCACCGCCTTTTTCCTATCCGATGGAGTTTTGTCCCGTAAATTTTGCAAATAATTGTAAATACTTGTATATATTTTTGCGCATTTATTATCATGCATTTTTTCTTTTCTCTGAGGCTATGTGGCTACTGTGCACCTGAGAAGCTCGTGGGTAATACCTCGGGGGGAGGCGAAGCAGTCTGCCACAAAAACCTCTTCTCTCTCTTAAATTTGCTTGTTTAATCTCGCTACTTAATTTTAATTTTCATTCAGTAAATGTTAATGAACCCCAACTTTCACCATTCATTTGCGCTTCGGCGATTTATTATTTATTCCCACTCAGATGAATTTGTTAAGAGCCCTTGGCCATCACCTCCTACATCAAGAAGCCTCCACAAGGTCTTTCATAAGTAGTCCGCGCATACTGCTTAAAAAGCGAACCAGCTGTGCGCATGTACCCAAAACCTTTCATAAAAGTAATTGAGAGAAATTCATCATATATATTTGAGAATTGAATCTGTAGTGGTTTGACAAGTGAATGAGGCAAGCCATTAATATTCATAAATAAGATAAAGTTTTAGTCATATATTTGCTACCACTTTCTTTCTTTAACTATATTCTGTATTAAATGACTCCTTCGGTTAGTGGATATTCCTCACAGTGGTCTGATCGGACTAACTATAAGAAACCGTGTGGAGGCTTTCAGTTATAGGAGGCGTTTCCTTGGCGGGGCTGATGCTAAGATTACCACCACATATGAGATGAGAAGATAAAGTAGACGGGCTATTTAGGCCTCAGATGCCCAGTTCAGATGTTGCCAGATCAGATGCTCAGATGTTGTAACAACGAACGAAGATAAGGTAGATATTGTTGAATAGTTTAAAAAAAGAATAAGTAAACTCCTCCCCAAAACAAGCTACAACTTAAAAGGTTTTACTATCAGCTTTTCCTGTCTTCCGTCTTGCTTTCACCCCTGTCCCTACGGCCTAAGTACCACGGTAATACCTCTGGCCACGGTAAATAACTACAAACTAAATTTGCAAATATTAGACGGAACATTATGGAAATATTAGTAGAGCGTAACATATTGTAAACACTATATATAGATATAGTAAACATTACAAGTTATAGTATAGTATAGACAGATATAGTAAACAAGATATAGTAAACGTTGTGGAAATATTAGTATCGCGAACTATGAGCTATAACTTAATATTCTTTATCTGAGATAAAATCTTTTCTCATGTTATTTTAACAGATTACAAGAATTGAAAAAAGGTCCCATGTTGGTTATTCAAAATCATACTATTATATTGCATACTACTATAATGAATGTTTAAACAACGCCAAAAACATTATCGAAAGTTAAAAATGGAATAGTTACGTTTCAATGCTTTTTACTTTACAGAATGAATTTTTAAGAAACTCGCACCATTTTATTTTCTTTATTTTAATTTCCTCGAATATATGTATATGATCTTTATTAATCTAAACTTTTAAAAAAAATTCATCAAGTATATAACAGTTGGGCTGAAAAGTTCGTAGGCTAACATAGAAAAAAATATTTTTTTGATAAAATTCCATTTTATCATTCAATATAGTTTCCTTCAAGGGCGATACAACGATTATAGCTGTCATATAATTTTTCGATACCATTTTTATAGTACGACTTGTCTTTACCCTCAAAATAGGCCTTTATTTCAGTGATTACTTCCTCATCTGCGCCAAATTTCTTTCCAGCAAGCATTCTCTTGAGGTCTGAGAACAGGAAAAAGTCGCTGGGGACCAGATCTGGAGAATACGGTGGATGCGGAAGCAATGCGAAGACCAATTCATATGATTTTGCCATCGTTTTCATTGACTTGTGACACGGTGCATTGTCTTGATAAAACAGCACTTTCTTCTTCTTCAAATGGGGCCGTTTTTCTGCGATTTCGTAGTTCAAACGCTCCAATAACGCTATGTAATAGTCGCTGTTGATGGTTTTTCCCTTTTCAAGATAGTCAATGAATATTATACCATGAGCATCTCAAAATACTGACGCCATAACTTTGTCAGCTGACTGTTGCGCCTTTCCACGCTTTGGAGTTGGTTCGTCTCGTGCAGTTCACTCGGCTGACGGTTGGTTGGACTCCGGTGTGAAGTTAGGGAGCCATGTTTCACCCATTGTCCCATATTGACGCATAAATTCGGGTTTATTACGATTAAACAGCTTCAAACACAGCTCAGAATCATCAATTCGTTGTTGTTTTTGTCTAATTGCGAGCTCGTGCGGTACCCACTTTGCCTAGAGCTTTCGCATACCCAAATATTCATTCACGATATGTTCAACACGTTCCTTTGATATCTTTAGAGTCTCAGATATTTTGATCAGCGTCACTTTACAGTAATCAAAAATTATTTTGTGAACTTTTTTGATGTTATCGTCGGTAACAGCCTCTTTGGGGCGACTGGTGTGTGCATTGTCGTCAGTGCTCATTTCCCCTCGTTTAAACTTAGCAAACCACTTCTCAATGGTTGATTTTCCTGCTACAGAGTCCGAATAATGTTCCCCAAGACAAGCCTGGGCTTCAAGAGTATTTTTTTTTCGCTAAAAAGCAATGCCTTAAAAACACTCGAAATTCCTTTTTATCCATTGTTTTTAAACTAACAAAAGTTGCTTCACTAAAAATACTGTATCTCACAAACTAATAGTCCGACAGCTATCAAATTTATACACGTGTCTTTCAAAGGTTAGAACTAACTAAAAATCATATGTATTTAATAATAGTAGCCCCATCTATGTGTCAGCCTACGAACTTTTCAGCCCAACTGTTATTTAGGTAGAAAAATATGAAAGTTTAATTTTTGCACAGTACCAATTTATTAACTATAATGCATTTTATATACAATTCAAATTTCATGAAAGATAAGTGAAAATCTCCGTTTGATTGTTCAATCCTAAATATTCACTAGCTTAAAATTATGCTGGTGAATGTTATGAATGAAAAGAAGCATTATCCAAATAATGTGTTGTTACCTCTCGGTTTAATTTTTTATTTCATTAAAATAAATATGAAAAACCCTAATGTCTCATTAAAAACTTTTAAACTTGAGTAAGCTGATCAGCACTCCAAAAACTGAAGCAAAGTATCTGAAAGAGCTTTCTAAAACCCACCACTTTACTTTTCCAATTATTTAAAAAAAATATTTCTGTTATCAGAACAATTAATTGGAAATGGAATGTTAGAGCACATGTTTTGAAATATCATATCAGTATAGAAATTTAAATATTTTTTTTTCTCAGGGCGTTAGTCACCTTTATCCCGAAGGGAGGAAAACTGGTAGCTTAATTATCTGTTTTTATATATATATTTTTCTTTATGATGTAAAGACATTTGTATTTACAGATATATCTTAGACCTCATATTTTGATTTCAAATTATGCATTCGCAATATTTTTAAAAAGTAAAGCATTACTCACATCAGAGGTTTTCAACTTAGTTTAATCCTCTCTGGTGCAGTGTAACTAGTCAGGTTATACTAATTAACCCCTTAACTCACACATTTTTAAAAGAAGAAAAAAGGCCATAAAAACTAAATTTTTTGAATGTAAAAAAACACATTTTAGAACATTGTCTCTTCTTTTGGAGGACAATTTTGATGTACTGCGCTTTTGTTCCAAGGAAAAAGGCTATATTCAGAGATGCCAACTACTCCCGGCAAGCCAAATGATTAAAAAAACGGTAAACATCTAGAAAATGAATTTTGCAAATATGTGACTATTTTTGCTTGCTTTTTAAAAGGTATGGCATGACATATGTATAAAGTGGTGAATTATATAAGCCTACGAATTATTTAGAAATTGAGGTGGAGGAAAATCTACTAAATTGAATTTATTAAACTAAGAATCACAATTGATAAATTACCTCTTTAAAGCATATATTTGCTGTCCGGAGCAAGTTGGCATCTCTGCTATATACTTTGGTCATTAAAAATCATTACTTAACATAAAAATGGCTGCTAAGTATAACGATTAATTATATTTATCGATTACTTTAAAAATTTATGATATCTATTAATTTTACTAAAAAACTAATTATATTGATTATTTATTAAAAATATCTGATCGATTAATTTATACCAAATGAAAATGAATGATCGAATTGATATATCGAATTAAACACAGTCACTGCTATTTGTTACTGTTACTTTGGAAACACAGTAGCAGAGGTAACAGCGACAGAGAAAAAGCAGTTTTGCCCATCTCTAGTCTGTAGTTATAGTCTTTGCTATAACTTTCAAATTTAAAAGTTTCATTAAAATTTGCTGTTATTTTAACATTCCCCGGGAATAAAGCGATTCAATATATAAATTGTACATGTTTAAGAAATTGGTAATTATGGATATTTTATTATTCCCGAAAAAAAAACTGAAAATGAAATTTATTTGTTGCCAGTTTTTACTCTTTTCCCTCTTGATGTATACGTACTTTCAGCCTTGTGAAACATCAAGTTCATCTTTATTATTAAGTCTACAATCAGTATTTCTAATGTTATGCAAAAACGTCAATTGCCATATTGAATTTTTTCATTGTTTTATTATTTCTCAAGCAGACGTCTTGATTTTTTATGGCTACCACAATATTTGCCAAATCAATGCATTTTACCTAACTGTATGTAATTTAATGATGAATGGGATAGGGGCCGCGTTTATTTAACACGTTCACGGAGGGTGCTGCGCCTGAAAGCGGGACGGAAAAGAGAAAATATTGGTAGAAGAATTATTTCAATATTAGGTAATATTCGGGAGGAGTTAATCTATTCTCAACAATAACAATTCACAGTAAGGAAATTTTTTACTTTAATTCCTTTATTTATAAAAAATTGGGCACCTGGGCCGCGCAGAGGCCGCTATCCCATACATCTAGAAGTTTACATACGTTTAAAGTTATGAAATTTTGAATTTAGCAGTCGAAGTGGTAGCTAATAGAATTTTTTTACGCATAAGAAGCAATTCAATATAAAAATTGCATCCGTTAAAAACAATTGGTAGTTATGGATTTTTATTATTCCCGGAAAAAAACGAAATTTATTTGTTACCAGTTTCTACTCCGGTGCGCCGCCCGATGAGATAATCTAGCGTGACCCACCGGTGGGTCACCCTGGCTTGAACGTGTTAAATATATTAAGCAAGCTAAGTGAAACATCAAGTACCAGAGATGCCAATTTGCTCCACTTTGTAAAATAGTATTTTCTAGTGGTAGCGAAATTCATACCTGCCAACATTCATTCTTTTCGAGAATGAATTTTCCAAGTGGTAGTAAAACAATAACCGAAAAACAGTTTTACTCAAAAAGATATTTATATTTTAACCACGTTGAAATTCGTTGTAATGAGGACTAATAGGCTTTTTATATATTTGTTGTAATTATTTATAAGTAGTGGTGGTCAAACTCTTTTATAATTATCAATATAATTCAAAAAGTTTAGTGAAATAACATGAATTTTGCTAGCACTTTAAATATTAAAAAAGAATCTTCCGGGCGAACCGGGAGAGTTGGCATTTATGGAAATTTAAGTTACTTTTAGTTTAGTATTTTTCATTTTAAGCAATTTTTCCACCACCAAATATCAAAAATTATAAGTATGATATAAAATGCACGTTAAGAAATCAATCTACTGGCTACTGTATTAAAAAGTAAGCGTAACTATCTTTCTTTAACGAATTTTACTATATAATTTGCTACCACTTTATTAAAACTATTCCAGAAAGCGGAGCAGTTG
>NC_092209.1:24262580-24277849 GCF_043381705.1 Parasteatoda tepidariorum | reverse complement strand
TGATTTATTTAATTCACCATTACTTTGTTCAAAATAAAACTATTTAGTTATACTTTGAATTAACATTGATTATATATATGATTAAACTAACAATAATTAAAATAAAAGCAAAGTAAGTCTGTCAAATTAGTAACGACTACATTTAAGTTACCGTTTTTTATTTAATTGCAACTTGATTCTGATTTTGTACGAATGCTTTTCTGAATCACCCGTCCCCAAGGGGTTAAATAACATCCAGAATAACATTTCAATAACACCATAAATTACATTTCTTTTTACTTATTTTTACGTACATTTTTTAGTACAACGTCGCTACCTATGCACGAGAAGAAAAAAAAATGATCACCCTGAGTAATTTTTAATGTAATGATCGGCTCTTCAGCATTGAAACTTAATGGTTCTAGAACAGGGGTTTCCAACTGTCGGCCCGGGGACCGCATCCGGCCCGCGAAGCCTTTTTTTGTGGCCCACGAACTAAAATATATTAGTTGCCATTTTTTTGCGGACAATTTTAGTAAAAAAATCTAAATGGCTTTAACCCACTGGCGGTTAAGGAAATGGGCAAAATTGGGAGAATGTTTCTTTGCTGTGATAAATTTCCTTACAGCGAATTGTTATTGTTGAGAATAGATTAACTCCTCTCGAATATTATCTAATATTGAAATAGTTCTTCTACCAGTATTTTCACTTTCCCCGGGGTGAACGTGTTAAATAAACTTGAGTAGTTTTTGAAAAGCGCTAATAAGTTGTGTTGAATAAATCATAACATTGTCATGCTGCTCATCAAAATATGAATAAAATAGTTTGACTAACTTTTTTAAAACTTTTTTAAATACTTTTTTCAAATTATCTCAATCCTGCAAGCAATAAAAAATTTTTAATTTAAAAATAAATAAATATTATCTTCTTAAATAAACCCGAATAATCGAAATCAATAATTGGTAAAATATTCAGATATGCCAAAAACGCTTAATTAATAATTTAATGTAATCAAAAAAGCAAACTGAGTCATTTAAATTTCGACGGCGTTTAAATCAATAACTGTAAGTTGAAATATAAATTTAAGATTAAGGAAATTTACAAATGTGTAATTAGTTTTGATCGCTGCGGTTGAATTGTCAAAGAGCGATTTCATTTCATTTAAATATTAGTAGAAATAACCGAAGAGTGAGTAATGGGCTTTCTGGTAAATTTGGAATCAATTGAAAGTTAAGCGAATTACTAAAAATTTCCCTGAGGTATTTTGTAAACTTTATTTTTTATCGTGTTGAAAACATCGTTAAGATATTTAATTTGAAATATATTTTTAAAAACTTTAAATTAAAGAGTGCATTAAATTGCTTATAATGTTGTTATATTTGTGAAGTGACTTATTTTTTTTTTTTTTTTTNTTAAAACTTTTTTTTTTTTTTTTTTTGTCTGCTATAAAGGTTCACTGAAGACAAATGCCCGACGAGAAATTTTTAAAGCTAAAATGATTAAAAGTTGACATTGTTTTATTTTTGCGAAGCAAATGTATTTAAATCATTTCATAATTCATGCGTTTTTAAGATAATAAATTATACTAATTATTAATAATAATCTATTTATAAAATTTTATTTTTTATTATTTCCTATTTTATTTATTATGGATACAATCACGGGTGTATATTTTTTGCTCTCTATGGAACAAATACATATTTTCGCTTCCCTTATTTCAAATATGCAATCGGTTTTTCACTACTCGGTAAAAATTTGTTGGTATTTCAAAAATATGTTCCTAATTGGAGTTCTTTTAAATTCATTTGAGGTAATACTAAGAGTCCCGACTTCTCTGCTACGTAGGGAGTGGTAAGAGGATCATGGATGATACCTATCCGGAAACACACGGTACTGAAAACATGAAGGTTTCCCTTCTTTTAGCAAAAACTAACTTTTTGCAATTATTACTTCCTGGTTGCAACTACCTAGTCCGAGCATTTTTCTAAAACTGGACACCTGGGCCTCGGAGCGGTCGTTATTTCATTCAACGTGAACTTAAACATTTGTTGTATTACGTAGAGGTCAGCTGATATTTCGGTATTTATTTGATGTTACTACATAGCTGCCAGCTCTTCCGGTTTTCCCAGAAGATTTTATTTTCATATTTAAAGTGCTAGCGAAATTCATGTTATTTCACTAAACTTTTTGAATTATAATAATAATTTTAAATCAGTTTGACCACCACTACATATAAATAATTACAACATATAAATAAAAACATATAAGTCCATACGATATTGAATTTCATCCTGATCAAAACATAAATATATATTTGTGGAAGATAGTTTGTCGGTTGAAACAACATAATAACAAACGATTGATATTTATTTATTTGATCTTAAGTTATTTATTGCATGTTTATATGCAAAATTAAATTTGTTATTTATGCATAGTTAAAGAATATTTCCTTTAAATGTAAAACTTCCATGTTGTAAATTTCAAGAACAATGTGATGGGTTAAATTGGGAAATTTTAATTACCTTAAATAAACATTGTTTGCAAGATTTTATTTCCTTGTTGAACGATTCTAGACCTACAGATAAGACTATATTCATCCTAGACACTTTCTTTTCATTTGGTTTAGAGGCATGCATTATTAATTTAACTTCAATTTCTTTCAAAATTTGAAGTTATTTATTGCATGATGTGCATAATTAACGAATGTTTCTTTTAAACTTAAAACTTTTATGTTGTAAATTTCAAGAACATTGTGATGGGTTAAATTGGGAAATTTTATTTACCTTAAATAAACATTGTTTATAAGACTTTATTTCCTTGTTGAACGATTCTAGACCTACAGATAAGACTATATTCATCCTTGACACTTTCTTTTCATTTGGTTTAGAGGCATGCATTTTTAATATAACTTCAATTTCTTTTAAAATTTGAAGTTATTTATTGCATATTGCATGATGTGCATAATTAACGAATGTTTCTTTTAAACTTAAAACTTTTATATTTTAAATTCAAGAACGATGTGAGCGGTGAAATTAAGAAATTTTAATCGCCTAAAACAAACAATGTTTACAAGATTTTATTTCCTTGTTGAACGATTCTAGACCTACAGATAAGACTACATTCATCCTTGACACTTTCTTTTCATTTGGTTCAGAGACATGCATTTTTAATTTAAGTTCAATTTCTTTTAAAATTTGAAGTTATTTATTGCATATTGCATGATGTGCATAATTAACGAATGTTTCTTTTAAACTTAAAACTTTTATATTTTAAATTCAAGAACGATGTGAGCGGTGAAATTAAGAAATTTTAATCGCCTAAAACAAACAATGTTTACAAGATTTTATTTCCTTGTTGAACGATTCTAGACCTACAGATAAGACTACATTCATCCTTGACACTTTCTTTTCATTTGGTTCAGAGACATGCATTTTTAATTTAAGTTCAATTTCTTTTAAAATTTGAAGTTATTTATTGCATATTGCATGATGTGCATAATTAACGAATGTTTCTTTTAAACTTAAAACTTTTATATTTTAAATTCAAGAACGATGTGAGCGGTGAAATTAAGAAATTTTAATCGCCTAAAACAAACAATGTTTACAAGATTTTATTTCCTTGTTGAACGATTCTAGACCTACAGATAAGACTACATTCATCCTTGACACTTTCTTTTCATTTGGTTCAGAGACATGCATTTTTAATTTAAGTTCAATTTCTTTTAAAATTTGAAGTTATTTATTGCATATTGCATGATGTGCATAATTAACGAATGTTTCTTTTAAACTTAAAACTTTTATATTTTAAATTCAAGAACGATGTGAGCGGTGAAATTAAGAAATTTTAATCGCCTAAAACAAACAATGTTTACAAGATTTTATTTCCTTGTTGAACGATTCTAGACCTACAGATAAGACTACATTCATCCTTGACACTTTCTTTTCATTTGGTTCAGAGACATGCATTTTTAATTTAAGTTCAATTTCTTTTAAAATTTGAAGTTATTTATTGCATATTGCATGATGTGCATAATTAACGAATGTTTCTTTTAAACTTAAAACTTTTATATTGTAAATTTCNAGGAATATAGTAATTTATCAGAAGGTATTTGCTAATAGGACAACCTACTTTCATGTGAAAGTTTTTTAGTCAAACGTGGTGAGGCGTTTAAAATGTTGGCGAAATGACCAAAATTTCTGAAAGCTTTGGTTTTTAAATATCTACCACTCTATGGTTTATTTTGCAAAAAGAGTAGAAGTTGGCAGGCCTGGCAATATTACATAAGCGAGTAATAAAAGGAAAATAATACAATAATAGTTTATTCATGATGCCACATCTTACAGGCAGAAGATGTTAATTGTCAACATCAATACACTTGCATATTGAATTTTTAAGACGTCACCAATTAATCAGGGATGCCAACTGCTCCGCTTTCTGGAATAGTTTTAATAAAGTGGTAGCATATTATATAATAAAATTCGTCGGAGAAGGATAGTTACTCTCACTTTTTAATAGAGTATCCAGTAGAATGATGCTGCAAAGTTGCATTTCATATGATACTTATAATTTTTGATATTTAGTGGTGAAAAAATTACTTAAAATGAAAAATACTAAGTTAAAAGTAACTTAAATTTCGCTACCACTAGAAAATACTATTTTACAAAGTGGAGCAAGTTGGCATCCCTGATTATTTTATCTCCTAAAATTCACTTGAACTGGAGTAGAGAACAAAGTGCCTGTCCGCGAAGCGGACTATTGACTTCTTCATCTGAGGTAATGCCCGAGGGCACCTGGAATAATGTCTTTAATAAAGGTAAAGCCACTGAAAAAATTTACTGTGGACGTCATCTGTGGGTTCTCCAAATCTAAATCTTTGTAGCTGGGAGAAGAGATTGGAGTAGATATACTAGCTCCTCGTCTAATAAAGATTTTAATTTAAATATAGATAATTTAAAATGTAAGTTATAGTGGTAGTTAAAATTAATTAAAGAGTTTATAAATAAATATTAATTATGCTGCCCTTGGCTTCTCTGATAGAGTTTTTGTTTTAACACATTTAATAAGAATTAGACTTCATTAAATTTAATTTATACGTATGCTGATGTGTTCTTCTATTTAAACTGGGAGCAAAATTTATGCTTTTTTCATATCTTAAATTTATATATAAATTCAAAAATTATTAAATATGAAAAATAATGACTTTTTAAGTAGGAAAAAAAGCAGATTGTAATCTCACTACCCCTGAGGAAAATCATTCTCGAAAAGAATTCGCAAGTATGAAACTATTTTGACGAAAGTACGTGATTATTGTTTTGATAAAATTCTGTGTACAAGCTTCACTACTATTGAATTATTTTTACCGTTATTTCAAATTAAATGCGTCATTCTCTGCATATTTTTTAAATCGAAGTTTGAGATTTCGAGTTGATAAGCATTTGGAGTAATGTGACGCGATTATTTAATATAAAATAATAAAATAGTGAAACAAATTTTAAAATAAGCCTAGGTGATTAAATTTTTATACCACTAATATTTTAAATATATTTTAATATATATTTTTAAAATAAGCAAAATAATTATATAGAAAATTAGTTACAAAAGAATTGTATAAGTATTTACTACTCATAAGGTGAGTTAGTAGATGCTGTGTGATTAAAACCAAAGTTTAATCATAAATCGAAATTCACTATCAATAAATATCATTATTGATCATTAAATGGAGTCTCTTTAAATAAAGCTTTTTTTTTTTCATTAAGACTCACCGAGCGAAATATAAATTAATTTAAATAATTTTCCGAAATTTGATCGTTTTTCAACAATTTGACGGCTAATTTTATATTTCATATGCCTTGAAGTTAAAAAAATTTACTTGGTACTAATATAATCAGTAACAAAAGTAATGTTAATATAAAATAGTTCTTATTATTCAAAACAATGTTTAAAACGAAAGTTAAGCATTAAAAAAGTAAGTAGAAATGGTAATTCAAGCAAACGGACAGCAAATGAAAAAACTTAAAAATTCTTTGAGGTTTTAATAATTATAGAATTAGCAAAAAAATTGTTTTGAATTCGGAGAATCCTTTGTTTTTTTGTATTATCATCATTCCATTTGAATAGATTCTTTGAAAAAAAAACTTAAAAATGCAACGAAAAAGGGAAAGAACTAATAAACAATATTACTGCTTAACATCACAACAGGGGTAAAGGTAAGATGGAAAAGAGGAAAGACTGGTAGTAAACCTATTTCAGTTATAGCTAGTTTTCGGGAAGAGTTTACTTATTCTTTTTTTAAACTATTCCACAATATATACTTTATCTTCTTTAATTTACTGAGCTGGGCTCCTGGGCCGAGTGGCATCCCTTATCCCATCCATCATGTTTATTTAAATAATTGTAGTGGAATTTTATAAGGTCAGCAGACTGTGTGATGGTTGGTTTTTGAGTTCAGTTGCCTTGCTTGAGTAAATAAAACTAATGAAAATTAAAAGGAGTAGCTTGCTCTAAACTATGTGTGGTTGAATTTAGTTTGATGATCAACGTGGAGAAACGCCTGATCAGGTTTTCCGTATTGCTATTAAATTTGATGCTTTGAATGGAAAAGCAAGTTCGACTTCAAACAATTTGCTATAAGTGAAGTGACATACTATGGTTCTTTGTTGTTTAAAGAATAGTGGTTGCTAAACATTTAAAAACAATTAATTTTACATTTAAGAAATTACATTAGTTTGTAACATTTATTGAATTAGTGTAGCCAGACTGGCTACATTACACCGGAAAAAGTTAAAAAATATTTTTTTTTACTGGAGACATAAAAATATTGACGATATACTGACATATCTTCCAACTACTATGGAATTTCCGTGGTAGTTGGAATTACTACTTATATATCGAAAATCATCATACCATTACTCTATTATATATTAACGAAAATATTTTTAAATGAAAGCAATAAGCTGTTTAATAAATTAGAATTAAAATTTTTTTTCAAGAATCAACTACATTTAAATTATTTTAACACACATATAAATGATCACATTAATGAAGATTGTTTTATGTTCCATTTTGTAAGTTACATAAAAAATCTATTTGTTTTAAAAATCTCTGCTTTAATGTTAGATCGATAAAAAGAGATATTTCGCGAAAATTTAAAATGTTGTAGAATATGTATTGACATACGAGAAACGCGTTAGAGACATTACGTATTAGTTTCACGTGTATATTAAGCTTGTTTTAACCTATGGTTGGATGGTCGAATTTTGATTTTATTAAGTATTTATTAATTACAAAAAAAACCTCTTAATATGTGGAACAATTAATTTTATTAAAGACCATACCTTTTTCTCATCAAATTCCTTCCTCCCACTTTAGGAAGGTTAGACAAACTTATGAAAAGCTTATAACAGCATAGTTATAACAGTATAACTATAACATATCAAAAAATTTGCTACTCTAAATGTTATTTTACTCGTAATGTATCCCGTTTCTCTTCGTATCTTTTGAATGATTGGTAAAACTACAATTCTTTCACTTTATAAGCCCTCTGCCCAAAGACAAATAAGTTATAAAATGGGGAATTTCGATGAAATAAATAATTTTTATTATTTAAATAGTTAATGATAAAAAAATATTTTTGCAAGATATAAAAATTTTTATATTCAGAATTTTCAGATTTTTTGAAAACCTAAACGTAAATTTTCATGGCATTTGATCATTAAAAACGTTTTTAAAAACAAATTTAAAAAAAATTAATCTTAAAATAACATTGAAATGACTCTGTATTTTGAGATAATATCTCCAAATTGCAATAGTTCATTATTATACGCCACAGGAGTTAACTCATTAATGAAATAGTTAATTCTTTCTTTAATCATTTATACCTGTAAATGTAAGAAACGCCCAGATTTTTAAGGATTTTTTAGATGAAAAACAGGTAGATAGTCATTCTTTTCGAATTTAATTATTTTTTTAAATTACATCTTTTTTAGGGCTGCCTCAGCCTGGAAAAAATTTAAAAAGCGGTGACAAAAATTTTTATGAAATTATCGCAAATTTCACAGCTTTTAATTTCACGTTAATTTTAAAACTTCAATCAGTCAGTTGTAACAATAATATTTAGTTTTCAAATATGTTTGATTGATGGCAATTAATTAAAACATCTTGATTCCTTGATATGTTATAATCAGTTTTTAAAATTTTCTGGAAATGGCTACCCTGTTTAAGTTTCAGATTTAGCTTTCATCCGCCTTCTAAAATAATCTCGAAACAAATTCATTAAAACGTTTTTTCCCCTTATTTGTTTTACTGCTTTTAAATTTTAGAAGATTACGTTCTCAGAACCTAGATCAGGCAAAACTGATAAAAGTGGAGCAATTGTATTTTTTATTCCAACATTCTCGCTGATCAGCCGTTTTATTAGTTTTTTATACATTAAATTCTTATAAATTATTGAAGAAAGCTCTGTAGCTAAGCTAAATTCTTTTATTTCTTCTTAGTTTACGACTGTCACTTTTGTTAATAAATGTGATTTGAAAAGATTTTAACCAATAGAACACATATATTACTTAATCTCATAAATAATCTGATATGTATAGATTTATGGAAAAAATGAATCAATTTCTGCCATCGTCCCAAACGAACACATATAAATTAAACTCATAAATAATCTGATAATTATGGATTTATGTTTCTAAATGTAGGCAAAAATGAACCAATTTCGGCCCTAGTCCAACAGAACACATATATTAATTAAACTCATAAATAATCTGATAATTATGGATTTACGTTTATAAATGATTTCAAAAATGAATCAATTTCTGATATAATCAATAATTTGCATAAATTTAGGTACGCAAATACCACAGAAAAATATCCTCCGTGAGGGCGAAAAGTATGCAAATATGGGTCATTTTCGTATTTGGGCATTTGCTGTTTATATGAAAGGTATATTATTTTTCTTAGAAGTTCTAGCAAACTTTAAATGATTTTTCATTGCTTTTTTAAATGATTTTTCTCATAATTATCAGCAGGAAGTATTTCAGGATTATTAACATATAGTATTCGAAGTATAATGTTACAGCTCTGATTAGGAACAAAAATGTATTTCTAGGAATTTAAATGAAAGAAAATTAAAAATACGCCTGTCCAAAACATAAAAGCTAAATTGTTATTACAAGAATTACATTCCAATAACTAAACTAATTTTTACTCCATCATATTTTACAATTGAGTAAAATATTCAAAATTGATACAATTACATTACATATAATTACATTATTATTATCTTTTCAGAATGTATAGACACACTTACATTCTGGAAAGATTATAATAAATTAAAAGTAAGTGTTTGGTATTTTAATCAATAAAATTTAGTTACAAATGTGGTAACAGACACACACGACTTGTCAAAAGGTGGAAATTGAATTTTTTAGAACATACTTTAATGAGAATTCTTAATAAAAATTACCTTTACCGAATTTTTTTCCGACATTTTTATGATTTACAATCATTATAATACTATTTTTTATATACTCATTATAATGTTCCTTCATAAATTAGACAATAGATGATACGATTCTTACTGACACGTGTTGTGTTTTTAAGGGAATCATATTCTTAAAAATGTTTTAAACAGATTGTTGTCTTTATGAAATAACATAATTAAAAATGTTAGATGCTATAAAGTTCTCTATTCCCCTTTCCCCCCTCAAGAAAAGGAAGGAAGAAAAAATAACAAAAAACAAACAGACCAAGTCTTAACGTCAAACAGGTATCGGAGCTCAAATTCTTTCTGGAAAAAGATGTGTAACAGCTGGTAAAAAAATATACTATGATACTTAACAGAGTGAAAAAGCAAATGAGGTATCTTTTAGAACATAATTTTAAAAATCTTCATAAAATGTTTGTAAAGGAAAATGATTCTGAGAAAGTTTCACATAGTGCGTTTTCCAGACTTCGTCTATTTTGTGTAAGTGTTCCGACGAGAATTGACCGAAATACATAGTTGCGTATTCCTGAAAATAGCTTTTTGAAGGCTCATAAGTTAAAAATTATTAATTTTTCATGTCTGAATGAACTGGTGAAACCCTTGACATGTGATTATCAAGAGAAAAGTAGCATGCATATTTTTTATGATAATTGCCAAGAGAAAGAAACACTATTTTTTACGAAGCTATTCATAAAATAAAATGGCAATGTTGGTCAAGTAAATTAAATGAGCGAAAGAAAATTATTAATGGCAAAAAAAGAAAGAGCTAATAATTGTGTTATGTCAAACGAAATAACAGAGACTAGCATTTCCGAATAAATGACAAATTTGAGCAGATCTAAGCACTAATATGAGTACATTCATTACTCAAAAAAATGTTCCCATGATGAGTGGTTATATGCTTAGATTTAAACTAATAGCTTCCATTTTAAATAAAGCTCATATAATTCTGCATATGTATGTTTTGATTACAAATATTTTATAGTGTGCCGTGATGCCTCAGAGGAAGGACCGTTCGCTTTCCAATGAGGTGAACAGGATTTGAATACCAGCAATGGGTGGTCGACACGATTCCGAATCCGGCTTGCACCGACCACTGTACTGACGTAAAATATCCTCAGTGGTAGATGGATCAGGGGCTAGAGCCCCCTTTACAGTCAGGCTAACCGTGGGAGATTTCCGTGATCTTCCTCTCCATGTAACGCAAGTGCGGGTTAGCTCCATCAAAATGTCCTCCACGATGGCAAATTTCTCCCAATACTTGATCCAGGAGTTCTCTTGCCTTCTTGATTGGGTTCAAAATTACAAAATTATGGAGTTGAACATTAATTGGGTACTTGCACTCCAAGAAGAAGAAGACAACCAATACCCATGCATGTGACCAATGACGTCAGCACCAGCTAATCTTTATGAGCAATATGGAGTATTAAAGTTGAGCTAAGTCTCTCTACATAACTTAAAATATTAATTAACGTTGAGATAATTAAATAGAGAGCCATATAGCAAATCAAATTTGCTGAAATATAATTCTTTCTAGTCTACTTCTTTTAGTTAACTTTAATTTATTATTTGTTCATGTATTTAATTGCAACTGTTATATATTTTTTTTGTGTACCTGGCAACTTCGATGCATAATAAGTTTGTTTGTGTCCTACATGGCTTCGTGCCTGTCTTTGTGTTATTATATAGTGGCAGAATTGAAATATTTGTGAAAGATTATAGGCTGCGTTACTTAAGAGAATTGGTACTTGACAGACTTGGCTTCAGTTGCTTCAGGCTTGGCAAAGTAGAATAAAAAGAACAGTTGCTAGTGTAAACAAATGCCACGTTTCAATAACCAATCAGGATCGAGATACCCATACTACGTCACTTGCAGGTATCCCATTGTCGTAACCCCTTCCCCCCCAAAAAAAAATTGGGTCGGTTGCTCAACGACGGTTATTAAAAAAATATGGTGAATACAAACGATTTTGTTTATACACGTGATTATCCAGATACACGTGAATCCAGATATACGCGAGTTATGAAATCATGTTACTGCTACTAATTACTTTTTTTTTAAAAATAAGAATACCTTTTGTTTTGAAAGGGTAGGCAACAACGAGTCACTAGAAATCTGGAAATAAAACTTTCGATTCACAATAAATATCCACTAAACCTTTATTGTTTTTTATTGCACTGATATAAAAATTTATTTATGAAAGGAATGTTAGTATATTAATGTGTATATTAAGAATTCTTTCGTATGTAAGCTATCACTTAATCTTTAAAAATTAATAACGACACAGTTCGCTTGACAGAATCGATTTGAAAACGTTATTTTAAGTATCTATCACGGTGATTGCACAATATACATAATTTTGCCGTCGTCGTTTTATATTATAAAACCTATATTGAAATAATTATGCTATCAGTTTTTATCTTTTCTTAAAATTCAACTGATGTATTATATATTATCTTATTATGTTTAAGATATATTTTAAAATTATTTTTTAAAAGCAAAAAAATATGCTAAGATCAAGTTGTGTTATTTAATTTGTAGGATTTCAGTAAATATGAAAATAATTAATTATCTCGGGAATCGAATATTATGTTAATTGTGTGACAAAATAACTCCTCTCATTTGAATTCAAACAGTCAAAAACCAGTAAATTACTCTTTTTTTTCTATTCTAGTTATAGTTGAGGAAAGTAATCAGTACTTTTCATTTTTATTATTTGTCTGGTGTCATTATTTACTTCATAGCGCAGATTGATAGTTTTAAGCAATGAATAATCTAAAAAAATCTTTCTGCTTCTTTTTCCTTATTTTACATACTGAAATAATTATTGTCCATATTTTACTAGAATATAAGATATTTTTATAAGTTCATGGTTCTATTTTTCAAACTCCATTATTTTGAGCATTAATAATGCCAGTTCGTTAATAAATACGTAAGATGATTAAGAATTCAGATTATTTTGAATAATTTCTTCTTTCAAATCTATAGAAAAGTACTGCAATGGCAGCGAAGAAAAAGACGGAAATTGTTACCAAACGTAATTAAAATTATTATATCCAAAAGAGATAGACTTGAAAGTATTTCCCCAAAGAAAGAATGTATGAACTTATTAATATGGAATTAAAAATATTCCGGGAACGTTTTTAATGAGAAAAAGTGAATTGAAAAGAGCTTAATTAAGAGGAATTTCAATAAGATAGTGCCTAGCACTCGAAACATTTCGAACTAATTTGTATTCAAATCGTAACCTTACTAATGAGGACCCCGTGCAACAATCTTATTGTTTCTTTCCTCACCAATTTGTGAAGCAGTGGATTTACAAAAGAAAAAGACTTTTTGAGAGTGTGCTTTGGTAGGATAATAGATAAGAGATTGCTCAAAGTTCCCTTTTTTTCCCCATCGAATGGGGAATTTTGGGCTAAGCTAAGAGGGATAAAGCTTTTTCATGTTTTTAGGAGGGAAAATTTTAATTAATTTTAGAAAGAGCCATTTTTATGTAAATTAAAGCTTGTGAATTTTATAATTGTTTTTTTTAATTCTTGCTTTAAGGAAAAAGACATTTGATATAAAGTGGAAATCAATGCTTTTGATGATTCTTCTCTTTAGGAGAGTTTTTATAAAGATAATTAATTTTTTTCCCAAATTAAAGTTAGCTTTTGCAAAAGTGCATGAAAGGAAGGAAATAATTTAAGTTAAAATATATATATTTGTAAAAAAAGCAAGTCATTAGATAGTTATAATTCTCTTATTATGAGTTTATTTTCTAATTTCAGTGTCTGAAATGATATCTTTCAAATGGAAGTTCGAACTTTCTTGACGAATTGGAGCTCTCACATCTCATCATAGGTTTTTGCTTAGTAACAATGCAAGTTTACAAATTAAATCATTACTGAAGCCGAAATACAAGATTAAATCTTTTTACTGATAAGCAGAAACTATTGTATGGAAATTTATCGCTTATCGAAATATCAACTTGCAGCCTTAAAATTGGGTTATTCTATTCATAAGAACATCAATGATAAAAGAGAAATTAAAATTATTTATAAAAATTATTATTATAGAAGCAAATGATTTCCGTTCACATCTTAAATTGATCCTTGATGCAGCGGATTTTTCAGAGAAGAATTAAGTTTAGTAATTTAGTGATTCCTGGGAAAACTAAAAAAAGTGAGAATAAAGTTTCTAAAAGAACATTTGAAAATTCAATTCCTCCTCATTTTAATTACTTAATAAAAACTATTCTGTTTAAAATAATTATTCAGGGAATTATGTTTTCAAAAATTAAATGGAGAAAAATAAAGCAGTTAGTTCACTGTATCGTTGTTTATTATATTTGCCTTAATCATTTTAGGTGCTGTGTAACTAGTCTAGCAATATAGCAACAAATGTTGTATGGTACTAATTCAACGAATGTTACTAAGGACTAGAAGTATAAAACTGCTTTCAAACGTTTAGCAACCACTATTAATTAAACAACACACAACTGTCGCTTCACATTGTGTTAACATGCTTATGTCCAGCCTGACTATTCTCAGTTTGATTCGATTTTTGCAGTTTTCGAAAGGGTTAACCTCTTGGAAGCAATGAAGTTCTAAACGCATTCATATAGATTCGGGATAGAAAAACAAGTGGTAGCTTAAATGAGGACATGGCTAACTTTACGGACTCATTTTTCTTTCACTTTAACCCTTTCGCGCCGACTGTCACACATACGTGCCAGCATAAAACCGTATCAATCAGGGTAAAAAGATAAAACTGGTAACCAAAATAGTTCTTTAGCAGTTTATTTGTGGGAGGGGTAATAATTGTTTAATTTATTTAATTCACCATTATTTAGTTCGAAATAAAATTATTTAGTTATACTTTGAACTAACATTGGTTATATCTTTGGTTAAACTAACAATAATAAAAGTAAAAGAAAAGTAAGTCTGTCAAATTAGCAACGCCTGCATTTAAGTTACAGTTTTTTATTTATTTACATCCTGATTCCAGGCCTGAAAGCGAGACGGAAAGAAGAAAATACTGGTAATAGAACTATTTCAATATTTGGTAATATTCGGGAGGAGTCAATCTATTCTTAACAATAAATAATTCACTGTAATAAATTTTTAATTGTCTAAGAAGCAATACAATACAAAAATTGTATCCCTTAAAAACAATTGGTAGTTATGGATTTTTATTATTCCCGAAAAATATGTGACTAAAAAATGAATTTTATTTGTTACCAGTTTTTACTCTTTACAGTTTTGATATATATGGGCTTTCAGTCCTGCCTGATTTTGAACCCTCACTACCATAAGCAACAACCTAAAAAAGAAGCTATTTACAACTGAAGGTAAATTTTTACGCACAATGACTGGCGCCCCAAGGGCGATTAGCAATAGATTGCTCAGAAAAGACTTAAACATTGATGATATCAATTGCTTTATAGCTAAATTGACCACAAAATTTTACAGCGACGCAAAGACATGCACCACATCGGATTTCAATAAATTGTTCGATATTGATATAATCAGTGATAATTCGAATTTCAGCCCAATTACCGCCTTTTTATGCTCAGACTGCATACTATCAAAATACTATTAACTTTATCATACAACTCTACTCAAGGGGATCTCCCCAATCCAAAGATGATTTTCCCTTCAAAACTAAAGATTTACTCCTTAAGGACTTGACTTGTTGTTACAACATACTACAACTTCAAAGATATATAGGACCTCCCAGAATACAACAAAACAGAATCGATGAATCGGTTAGTGGCGCTTCGCGCCAAACGCCGAGATAACCCCAATATCCAGCATCCAG
>NC_092209.1:24249204-24262533 GCF_043381705.1 Parasteatoda tepidariorum | reverse complement strand
AACCCTTTCGCGCCGACTGTCACAAATACGTGACAGCAAAAAACCGTATCAATCAGGGTAAAAAGATAAAACTGGTAATCAAAGTATTTCTTTAGCAGTTTATTTGTGGGCGGAGTTATAATTGTTTGATTTATTTAATTCACCATTACTTTGTTCAAAATAAAACTATTTAGTTATACTTTGATCTAACATTGATTGAGTATATGATTAAACTAACAATAATTAAAGTAAAAGCAAAATAAGTCTGTCAAATTAGCAACGACTACATTTAAGTTACCGTTTTTTATTTAATTACAACTTGATTCTGATTTTGCACGAATACTTTTCTGAATCACCCGTCCCGAAAGGGTTAAAGAGAAAATAACTTATTTGAAGCATATCAATGAAATTAACGCTATTCCTGAATTTTTCTGTCTCAGTATCCGTCGGCGAAAATTATTGCTAGTAGATACGCTTATTAGGCTATGAGAAAACGCAATTTTCAATATTATGCCTCAAATTTAAAATACTTTCTTAAAAATATTCCTATTTCTGAAACGGTAGTTTCAAAATTTTGAAAAAACTTAATGAATATTATTTATTTTTCAACATCTCTCAAGTAAAAGGAAACTGAATATTTTAATTTATATATTTGAAAAATACATTCCTTAAAACGATTTAATCATTTATATGTCTTAAAATTCAAATGTTTTTAAAACGTATTCACAAATATAATAATAAATATTTATTCAAAGATATTTTTTCCATGGATACTTGGATAAAAGAATTTAATAAATGTGCACAAAATGTTTCGATGAGTTTGAAAATTCCTCGAGATATTACGAAAGACGTAAAAAGTATAATAAATACTCTAAAAATAATTAAAGTAAAAGCAAAGTAAGTCTGTCAAATTAGCAACGCCTACATTTAAGTTACCGTTTTTTATTTATTTACATCCTGATTCCAGGCCTGAGAGCGAGGCGGAAAAAAGAAAATACTGGTAATAGAACTGTTTAAATATTAGATTATATTCGGGAGGTACAATATATTCTTAACAATAAACAATTCACTGTAATCAATTTTTTCTTGTCTAAGAAGCATACCCTCCAACGTATGAGGATTTTGAAAATAATTCTTTCTAGTGGTAGTGAACCAAAGTAGAAATTTTTAAAGCAAATGGATCTCTCATAAAACTTTTATCAGAACTTAAGAATCTAGCCGTATGGCCTGCACTTTTATAAGTAATAGTGGACAAGTTACGCTAAAATTAATTTTTTTTAAATATTAAGACATTAATTTTGCTACCGTCTGAAAAGAAGATTTCGGAAACTACGGAAATTCCGTAGCTGTAAAAGTATATTCCGTAAAAGTTATATCCCTTAAAAACAATTGGTAGTTATGGAATTTTATTATTCCCGAAAAGAAACTAAAAAATGAAATTTATTTGTTACCAGTTTTTACTCTTTTCCGTCTTGATATATATCGGCTTTCAGCCCTGCCTGATTCTGATTTTTGTACGAATGCTTTTATGAATCACCCGTCCCCAAGAAGGGCATACCCAGGGGTGAAAGCGAGACGGAAAAGAGGAAAGACTGGTAGTAAAACCATTTCAGTTATAGCTAGTTTTGGGGAGGAGTTTACTTATTCTTTTTTTAAATTTTTCAACAATATCTACTTTCACTTGGAAAAGAAGCAGTTTTATATATATGCCAGAATTATAAAAGAAATCTTGATAGTTACAGATATTTAATTTTTTTTCGAAAAAAATGCTGGAATGAAATGTTTAACGTACCAGGTTTTTCTCTTTTCCGTCTTGCTATATAAGGGCTTTCACCCATGGGCATACCTGCCAACTTTCACTCTTTCCGAGAATGGATTTTCGGAGTGGTTGTAAAACAATGAACGAAAAACAATCTAACTCAAAAATATATTTATATTTTGATACCGTTAAACTTCGATTGCGCAAGTATTATTATGCTTTCATATATTTATTATAATTATTTATATGTAGTGGTGGTCAAACTCATTTAAAATTATAATTCAAAAAGTCAATTGGAATAACCTGAATATTGCTACCACCTTAAATATGAAAATAAAATCTTTCGGAAAATCCGGAAGAGTTGGTAGATATGAAAGGGTTTAAAGTAAAAGTAAAGGGACATGGCTACGGAGCTGACCACTGAGAGTCATAAACTCAACGCCGTATATAAATTAAAAATGAAATGTACTTAATATAAAGTTTAGATTTTTAAGAAAAAATATGCAAACTTATTGACATAAAAAGTTTTTTGAAGGTTAAACAGGGTTCACTTCCAAACAAAATTTTTTTCAATTTACACTTATTTGCAGTAATTTACATCTAAGAGAAACAGTTAATTATTATTGAAATTTATTTAATTTGCAAAATCAATTATTGATAAATTTTTAATATGAAGCAAAATTTTTGAAACTACTTGTTTGGTATTTATGTTTGAGTACAAATATGATTTAGATAATTTAATATATTTTTTTAGTAAGTATTAGACTGTTTTTTATAATTTTATTTTAAAACCGTTGTTGAGCAACCGAGCCAATTTTTCGGGGTTTACGACTGCTATTGTTCAACTCCGTAGTTTGTAAATTTGAAAGCAATTCAGAAGACAAGGGAACTCCCAGATCATATATTGGGTGAAATTTGCCTTAGAGGAGTAATTTTTGATGGAACTAATCCGCTATTGTGTTGCACGGAGAGGAAAATCTCAAAAACTCCCATGGTTAGCCTGACAGCAAAGGGACTCTTACCCCTGATCCGGCTACCACTGAGGATATTTTATGTCAGCACTGCTGTCGGTGGAAGTCGTAAGCGGAATTGGTATCTACCAGCCATCACTGGGATTCGAATTCGGCTCACCTCATCGGTAAGTGGACGCGTTATCCCCTGAACCATCACGGCTCTGTTTTTTATAATTAAAAAAGTACCAAAATATATTTTTGCTTGCAACTAAAACGTCCGAAAATATATATGTACAAAAGGACGACTAGTGTCCATCTGCGCCAAAGAGTTAAATACATTAAAATTTTCAAGAGCAGAATGTCCAGTATGGCGAAACTAAATCAAAGATATTACTATTCCCTAAAGTTATTTCCTCTAAACGTCCACCCTTTTTAGGAATCGGAATTTTTTTTTAGAAACATGGAACTTAAACATATGTCTTTACTTGGAAAACAAGATCTATAGTCGCAGTTTCTAATGTGCTGTCTGTCATAAATTTTAAATCAAAATTTGCTTCGCTGGAAAGAGATAAAACAATTTAACAAAAACTTTCTTTTTGCAAGATTATTAATGGAGTATACTAAAAATATTACTTTGCATTATAAAGAACAACTTAAAGAATTATTTCCACAAAATTCATTCGCTTAGAATCATCGCAAAATAATATAACATTCGAATGTTTATTGCTCTGCAAAATCCTAATAAAAGCAAAATTGCTTTTACGACCGAAACAAACTAGAGGTATTTATTTTTCCTCTCAGTCGTTTCCAGCTTAACTTACCATTCTTACGAGGAAGTGTATGAATTATTTCTTTTTCTTAGGTATGCTCTTCTATAAATCACTTAAGTATAGCTGAAGTTGGCTTCAGCAAAACAGTTAATGACAACAGTTTGGATCCTGGAGTTTAGAAATTTTTCCCAAGGGGAGTAGAGTTTTCTCGAAACGAAAGTAATTTCTAGAAATTTCCTGATTATTTGACTCCATGATTATTTGACTTTATGATCACCCTTGAACAATCTAATTGATAAATTTAACTCGATTGGTGAGAATAGTGGTTTCTAATTAAGCATTTAATTGTTGGCAAAGATAGCTTTATGATGAAGTTTCTTGCGCAGATAAGTGGATAAATCTGTAGATAAACTGACATTATAATTTCGTTGAATTCTTTCTTTAACACGTTGAATGCCATGGGGATCAGCGGTGACCGGCACTGAGTTTGTTCGTAGTGCCACGGGGGTCACCGGTGAGGCCAAGATTATTAGAAACACATAATTCGAGTAAATTTTTAATTTTTTGATATTATTAACGTTACTAAAATGGTTTGAAGAAATTAATGCAATATAGAACACACAGAAATTGTTTTATTTATATGCACAGAGATGCGAACTTGCTCCGGACAGCGAATACATATTTTCAAGTGGTAGTTTATTAATTGCGATTCTTGATTTAATAAATTCAATTCAATAGATTTTTATCCACCACTATTTTTAAAGAATTCGTAAATATATATAATTCACGTCATGCGTAAAATTCTTAAAATTAATCAAATTCTGTCTAACATTTGCAAATTTATTTTATACCTGCCCGATTAGTCAACGGGCAAGCATGGCTTTCAATGTTTTTAATTAATTATTAATTATAAGGGGTTAATTTGCTTAATTAACTCCAGAGATGTGGTGAAATGTACAAAAAAGTGAAGTTAAATTAAGGGTGTTAAACTTTTGATTACTTTCCTGACTAAACCAGTTTTAATGATTCGATATCTACGAATGAAACATTCGTAGATATCGAATCATTAAAACTGGTTTCAATTTTGAACTTCTTACATTTACAAGGATGCCACAGGTGACTAAAAATGCAAAATGTTGTAGAAACTAAAATAATTTTAATTTATTTATTCTCTCTTTAATGATTCAATTGCAAATATCCCTGTAATTTGCATTTCGAATTATTCTTTATATTAGAAAAAAAAATTCTTTGTTTCATTATCATGGTTCACACGAAATGAATAAAATTCTAAATTTTATTAAAAGAAATTATAATTAGCAATTTTTTCCTGGTGATTTTTAAGCTGGTATTTCCCATCAATACATTAGTAATTCATATTTAGAAAAAAATATTGTACTGAATTATTCTATTTCTTCTACATTGTAAATAAACAAATTTAAAAAGCAACATTTCATTGAAGTAGCAGCGAAGATATGCTTCATTTTATTTTATTTATATATTTATTTTTTGTACATGCGTGTTAAAAAGATTCTTNCCCATCAATACATTAGTAATTCATAGTAAGAAAAAAATATTGTACTGAATTATTCTATTTCTTTTACATTGTAAATAAACAAATTTAAAAAGCAACATTTCATTGAAGTAGCAGCGAAGAAATGCTTCATTTTATTTTATTTATATATTTATTTTTTGTACATGCGTGTTAAAAAGATTCTTTTTAAAATGATATTTTTCAAATATTTTTTATTCTTTCGTAATATCTTGGAATGAAATGTTGCAATTTAATATAAAAAAGGTCTTCATCATTATTCATCTTTTTCAATAAATTGTTCATTCATTTCTATTTATGTTTCATTCTTATTTTTTTTTAAATAAAAAATTATGCGTTGCTGACTATAGTAATTTAGTCGTCTTTGAACTCAGCAAAAGATCGATTTGTATATCTCGTTGAAGTATAAAGCACAAACATTTTTAAAAGAAATGCATGCTGAATCAGAAATTTATTATTTGTTACATAATTTCTTTTTACTCGTTTTATCAAAAAAATAAGCACAGATAGAAATCGTTAATAAATTACTTGTGTCATCTAGAGGAGAAGAAGGTGAGAGTAGACAGTTTTTACAAATTAACCAAAAGAGCTTACTAATCATTACTTTAATCAAATTTTTGTTATTAAAATTTGAACTTTTCTCTCCATTTTTAATAATACATAGGCTAAGCACACTTTTTTAATAAATTTTTTTTCAAAGTTGTTTTTGATCACCCTATCATGGACACGTCTTAAAACTTGTTTAATCTATTGCTACTTATAAAAAAGCAAGTAAAATCATAAAGAAACTAATTTTTGTCTAATTATACAGTCTTGAGTAACTTATCTTAAAAAACTTTTTTAATAATCAATGTTAAAGCCTAATGACTAGAGATATATCAACGGGATATTTTTCTTGATTAATTAAAGTGGTAGCAAATGTTATATTTTATAGTAGTAAAAGCTTTTTAGTGAAATTGAAATGTACTAGATAGAGACTTTTTTTCATATATTTTGGATGAAACAAAATATCTTTCTAAGCATCTATGGAATCTACTTATTTCGAAAAATCTATCAGGGGCAAACCTACTTGGCTTTGCAACTGAATAAGGCCTTTTAGTTATTATGTAATGCATAATGATCAAAATAAAAAATGGACCACCCTGAATAACTTTTGATTTAATGATAAAACTTCACGGTTTCTGTGCAGAACTCAATTAATCTTTTCTCTCTTGACTCGATCAATCAATTACTCTTGAAATTAATCTTAATGGTTCGGGGGGGGGGGTTTACAAATATGCTAATTAATTAGTAGAGATGATATTTTAAGTTACGACATTAGGCACAAAAACATAGATGTCCTTGAATAGATGTACCTTATTTTTGATGGACTTCTGATCTTCAAAATACCGCAATCTTGGAAATATAGTATCAATAGTTAGGCTGGGAGAGTGATGTGAAGTTTAAGCCCCTTAACGTTATTTCAGTAATTGCTTATTTTGCCATATCTTTTTAAGCGAATTGAAACAGTTTTGTACATAATTAGAAGACTCGTTTATCAAAAGATAATACCATTCAAGAAATAACTTTAGTAAATATTTACTATTTTTTATTATTTTATTTAATGCTAGTCGAAAAAAATTGAAATGCAAAAACCTTTACATAATTTTAAAGAATTTAATTATAAATGGCAAAATATAAAGTTTGAGCGAAATCGATCAAATAGTACCTGAGAAGAAGAATGTCTCAAATACGACTTTTTAAAAATGAATTAATTCCAAGATTAATTTATTTTGAAATTATATTAATTTAGAATTAATTGAAATTAATTAATATTGATTTTAAATATACCTTAGGTCTTATTTGATACATCCTTTTTATGTCATGCTTTATGAAGTTTCAGGTATATTCTTCTCTTTCATTCTACTTTCGTCATATTAATATGTTATACCTAATATGCTGTATTCTTCTTATGCTATAAATAATATAATCAGGTATATTCTTCTGTTTCATCCTACTTTCGTCATGTTAATATGTTGACAAGTCAGTTAAAGTATATAACAGAAGAAAAATTCATACTTTACCTATTTATTTTAAAAATAACTAGTTATTCTTTGAAATAACTAATAATGACCGTTAAAATGAAAAATAAGCAATCTCAAAGTTATTTTGGAAAATCATTGATCCTAACTAGCTAAAATCTGTCCAAAAATACATTTTATCGTTTTTGCGGATGATTAATTGATAAATAATTAGGGAAAGGAGAGGATATAATTTATTATTGATAACTTATATTAATAACTACGTCTAAAAGCAATAGAATCAGCTTATATATATATATATATATATATATATATATGGAAGTTAATGCAGTATAAGATGAAATAACGACGATTTAACAATCAAACTTGACATTTAATACAAAGAAAAGGAAATACGTTTAAATTAAGAAGTGACATGGTTGGTGAGAGCTGCCTTCACGCAGTGGTCTCCAAAGTGCATGTGAATAAGAAATTAAATTGTTCTATCGAAGAAGTTCAGAATTAATTATAAATTCGGGAGTTCCCCATCGAGACTTCCCTATCTGGACTCGTTGGCGCCTCCCAATGACAAAAAGGATGATGCAACTATCTTAAAGTATTACGTGATGTTCGCCGCTATTACACTATAATACTGTAACAACAGCTCCAAGCTCCACAGACTCGGCCATACTGCCAAGAAAATGTCCTCATTTTCATTCTGAACAACTTCTTGACACAGTTACTTGAAAAAAAAAGAAACAGAACGATAATGCAAAGTATGAAAATATAAAAAGCAATTTTTTTAATTAATTAGCTGATCATGTATATATATATNTTTATACAGTCTATATATATATATATATGTAAATTTTTTTAAAAATAACTAGATATTATATTATGTTTGCTAATTATGAAGTGACTTTACCTATTACTGTCCAGATTTTAACGCCTTTTGACTAATATTTTCCAAAAGAAAAATAAAAGCCATCATTAGAATTAAGTTTTAAATTTTCATTCAAGACGAGAAGAGTGAAAGAAGGACTTAAACAAATCGTAAATACTCCTTACGAATAACGTTAACTTGCAATTTTATAGTATTGTTGGTTTTGTACACAATTAAACTTGTATAATATGTTAATTTCTTAAACTGCTAATATTTCTTACTAATTTCCTTAATTAAACATAATGTTTGATTTTCGCATGTAATGCATTACAAATTGTAAAGCTTCGTGATGTCGAAGATAATCCATGTAAGCTTAATTGTTTTTTTCCCTCCAATTCCCACCTTTTAGAATGACCCACCTGGGCATCATACAGGCCTCTGAAGAGCATATTTGTTGGCCACACTTTCAGGGGCACCATATTAAGTGGGCCAACTTTGCTCCCTCAGTAAGGACAGAAAATACAGAGAAGGAAAGAACATCCATGCCTTGCCCGGGATTCGAACCCAGAACCTTTCTGATGCAAGAGCAGTTCCCTAACCCCTACACAGGCCGGTCGGCCTTAATTGTTATTATAGTTATTCAGTTATAATTGAAAATTTTCAAATGGTAGTTTTAAATTAAAGTACTGTTCAATTGCATGTTATTTTGTGGTAGAGGTGTGGGGCTGACCTGCTTATTTGAGCCCGGTTTACACGAGGCTCCCTTTGGCGAGTTCGGCCTGTGTATGTCACCCTGTTGGCTCGAGTTTTCGTAGCTTAAGGGACTGTTTCAGCTGCCAGACTAACTTTATATAAGTTGCTTTGTATCAGATTAATCATATATTTTATATTTGTTATTCAGCCACTATATGCCTCATATTGGGTCTATATAGGCTGATATTGGCCCTATGTAACCAATATTAAAAAGTCTAGACATCCCAATATTGGTTCCTCTATGCGTGTTTATATAGGACTCTTATAAAGCCAATTATTAGCCCAAATAGGGCCAAAGTGAAATTGTCGCTAGAGTAATGTTATTTGTAAGGTAATGTTATTCTCGGGGTGAAACGAAGTTTCCAGACCAGTGGTTCCCAAAAGGTGTTCCGCGGAGCTTTAGGATTCCGTGGTCACAGAGGTTCCGTGAGCTAAGACTTTTTTTTTAACCAATAAAGTTTGATACTTGTGATAGGTTTGTATTAAACCAATAATCTTATTTATTGAATAATTTAGTAGTTATTCTGAAGTAATTTAAGTAAAATGGCAATAAACAGGAAATATATAGTGCATTTTAAAATATATGTTTACATTTTTTCTCAATAACAATATATTAAATAAATTACTAAAAGGGTAAGCATTTACTAATGATTGTATCAGTAATTCTCATCAAACTTTAAAATTCAAAATAAATAACCTAATTAAAAAAAAATAATTTTTATATTTCTCCGGTAACCTTTCTCACATTTTATAACAGCTCTTTTTCAAAATCCCTAATTCAGTTTATTTATTCACTTTGATTTATGCATACGCCGAAAACTAGGAAGCTAAAAGTTTCTGCAGGCTTGCGAATTCAACTGCCTCACATAAAACTTAAATTTATGACTGTTATTGATGATGTTATGATTTCATTTATAACACATTTTCGCCAGGAGTAAACTAAGCTCTTACTATACATAATAATACATTTTTATTTACTTTTTCTCATGCAGAAAAACAGTTTTGTTGTAGTTGTTAAAAGATTCTTGGTAGTCATAAGGATGTTTTAATCTTATCGAAAAATAGATATGAAGCATAGCTGTCAACTTTTACGATCTTTGCTAAAGAATTTTCATAGTTGTAGATGAAAACCTGAGTAAAAACATCAAAATTATTAACAATTTTTTAAAATTTTGTTAGGCTTTAACACATATAAAGCCTAATCTGTAGTAAATATTTATAATAATATTTTTTTAATTCTTTATGTTATGTCTGCTTAAATAATTTTGATTTATCAAACCAGGAGTAGTATAATAAATTATAAAAATTCGTTTCAATATGCATAAAAAATGGCAAATAATATGAGGAAATGGTTTCCAGTTTTTGTACTTCACCGTTCTAATATATGTAAACTTTGAGCCCTCAGATCTCTCATAAAAAAAAAAAAAAAAAAAAAAAAAAAAAAAAAAAGAAACTAAATGTACTTTGTTTAACCTCTGTCAATTCTCATTTATAAGTTGAAATACGTCAGATTAATAGTTTTGAAATCAACTAATTATAATTGAATTTTTAGATGATTTTCTCTTCTTTTTTGAAAAAATTATTTATTTACTGTCTAAGTATTTTTCCCAAAAATAATAAATCTCTCAATTATTTACGTAAATAATTATTAGTAATTGTGTGTTAAAACATTAAAGCAGATTAATATTATAGTTTTTAACATAACCTTACCTATAGCTATAATATTTCCTTTCTTATAACAGTATTTTAAAATATTTAATAATCTAAAACAAAGCACAACGTGAATAATACACAAATGAAAGTGCATAAATGAACATACTATTGTTTCAGTTCGATAAACAAGAACCTTCCTTAGTATTAAAATGTCAAAGGTGGAGAAGTAAAAAGACAAACACGTGTATACTGGCTTAACCAATAGGGAGAAAGGAACAAGTTTGAACAAGAAAATAACAAGGGGGAGATAAGAAACAGGAGTGAGAGGATTTGCCAGGAACCCCAGGGTACAACAGATTAAATTAAAATAGATTTTCAACTGTTGAAAAACGGTGGAATATTCAAAAAATCATTACTCAATTAATAGAATTTTTCAAAATATAAAATGACTCCTAAAAGTCAAGTTCAGAAGGTGAAAAACAGTGTTGAATGATTTTAGTAGAAGAAAACTCAAATCTGTGATTTGAATTCCAAATTTTGTAGAGTGATCAGTTATTGGATTTAATAATCTTTTTTTTTCCGAAAAAATGCTTATAAATTTTTCGTAAAAAGTTTAAATCCATAAAATTCAATTCATGTTAAAATCACCTTGTCTAGTTCAAATATGAAAAAATAATTATCATTTAAAGGTCATTATCAATCATAAATCATTTTTTAAATATTATCTCTGGCATGCTATGAAAACTTATGACTTAAACATCTAATATGTTTTAGATAACTTTATTTTTTTCAGTTGCAGAATTTAATTTAAAGCGCTCCTTTTTTTCATCCATTTTTTTGGTTCAGAGGCACAAGTAAAAATGAAAGTTATCATTTCTAAAAACTTTTTTTTTAGAACCTGAAATGCAACATTAAAAAACATTGAAGTTAGTTTTTTATAAAAATATTTTTCAAATTATTTTTATGCGTCATAGATTCAAAGTCTGTTACACAATTTTCCCAACAGATGGTTTTTTTTATTTATTCCATTATCACTGTTACCATGAAATTAACTTTCTTATCGCTCGAGATATTTCTTATTGTTTCAGTTCACTGAATTCATTCGTATTCAGAAAAATAATTTTTTTTTTCAATTTCTTAAAAAACCTCTTAACAAATTTTGCATTAATATTTTCTGTAAAAAATGAAAAGATTTGAATGGTTCTGTCATGTTAAAGTTATTTTAAGTAACGTTTTTTTTTATTTTACAAGTCTTAAGTGTTTCTTAAATGTATATGAAAAAGATTAAAATAATAAATTTCAGAATTTAAGTAACATCATAACTTATTTTAGAATTAAAATGCTTTATTCTAATTTTTAGTTGCATCTTGAACGCGTATTTATTTAAATTAAAAAATAGATTATGTCGACTTTGAAAATAAACAAATCTGTGGCCATTCATACAAAAAACTAATTTATTAACTTTATTATTTTTGGTTGCTGTAAAGCAAATCAATATTGATTCAGCTTAATTCGTTAAAAAGAGTCGCAGGGGCTCAGAAGATCGAGAATTCACCTCTAAATGAAGTAAGTTTGAATCCCAACGGTGACTGGCTGATGTAAATTCTGCTCAAGTCTCGAATCGACAACAGTACTGACGTGAAATGTCCTCTGTGGTAGATGAATCATGCGTTTGATTCCCCTTGTCATCGGGCTAACCGTGGAATGTATAGTCAGTCTATGGAAAAAACTCCCCTCGCTATTCCTCTGGAGAAGTGGTGTTGACTATGGTTACGAGGTTTACCCATATCAAGTAGAAGTGCTGGGTGGATATTTAACACAAGCTTGGACTGGGGTCAGCGACAGAAAGGGAATCAGGAGAGAGAGAAGATTCCCTCTTTGAAATGTGGTATTTCTTGTTTCCATAACAGCATCCGCTCCACTACACGCAACTGATTCGAAATTTCACATGTAACGCCTTTTTTTACGTTCTTTCTTAGTGAAGCTTTTAAATTCTTGGCAAAATTATATAAGCTTCTACAGATTTCAGTTTTTAATTGTCTACCACTTAATTAAATATTTTGCTAATAGCATAGTTGTGACATCTCTGGGTTGAATCAGGTAAGTCATATTTTAAGAGAGACTATAATCAGATTTGTACGGTTACCGAATAATTTTGTTCCGCGGGGTACTAATTATATGGAATATAGATATCATAGCTTCGGACTTCGGGAACATTTACTTTTGTTTCTCGTTTAATTATCAAAGTTTGTATTTTCCTGATGAACTTTTCTATGTTATCTAGTTGAATTTTTTTTTTTTTGCTTTTCCGAACTTAGCATGCATTGCTGATTTTTATTTACTGTTGTTAAGGACAAAATCTTTCAATCTCTTCCTGTATAACCGTTTCAATTACATGCAGAATTCAGAATTTTGCTTTTTTTTCCAAAGTTAATTATTGCAAGTAAAAATTTATATTGCAGTCTTGAAAATCTAAATATGTTTTTACAAGAAAAGTTTAAACTTTTAAAAATATTTAAATATTCACATTAAATTTGCTTATCAGAAATTGCATATCTATTTATATATATATATATATATATAAATATATATATAGATATATATATATATCGTCGTTGCCGAGTGGAAGGATTAAAACAGGTCTTAGGCCGAGGAGCAGGGTACAAAATTTACTTATTAATTATTAGACAGAACAGCCATGAGAGTGTGTACACGAAAAGTTGCGCTCCTTCGGGAAAATCTTGCAAAGTAAAATCCGTAAACGTCTCTATTTAGGGAAAAGAGGGAAATCTTAGAAATTACTATTGGTTTATGAAATAGGTCGAGCGTTTCCCACAGAGAGTAAAGGGAAAAAATGTCCTACTTTTAATTAAATGCATAATTAAGCCAAAAATAGATTTAAGAACTGGATGTGGCTTTTAAAAGTGTGAGAAAGTATTTCGATTAGAATAATTAATTAGGATAACATAAAAAGATTAATTTAAGCTTTTTATGTTACACACACACATATATATATATATATATATATAT
>NC_092209.1:24245619-24247482 GCF_043381705.1 Parasteatoda tepidariorum | reverse complement strand
TATATATATATACACAGGGTTATAAATAATTCCCTCATGGGAGAACTGGACTATGTAATTGATGTATGCCGTGTGACCAAGGGTTCACGCATAGAACACCTGTAATGTATGCAAGTAAAACTTGAATAATTTCGGGATAACTTCATATGTTTCTTTTTTTTACTATTAACGCTTCGAAACCCCGGAGGATTAGATAACGTTTGCATAAGGAAGAACAGATAACGTAGCGTTTTTTTTTAAAAAATTTGTATGGTAATATGTAAAAATTTTTTTGTAGGGTCTGGACTATCAATTTAATAACGTATGGAATTGAGTGACAACAAAAGCATTGGCTTGCAGGTTAAATGCATGAGCGTAAATTAATGTCTTAGAGTTTTTCTTCTATAATTGTATCTTTTAATTACAGATATACTTCATATAAAATCTCCTTAATTTAGCTTATTTTGTGAGGGAAGATCCATTGTTACTGCCCCAGAAAGGAGGAGGTATGTGATTTTTAACAAAGCATTTACATGCGACTTTGGTAATTCTTTTCTTGAAAATAGGGTGAGGTCCCACTAATTTTTCTTTTCCAAGTGTTAGTAGATACATTTACATACAAAATGTTTTAGTTTTTTTTTTGAGCGACTTTGCCGTTTTGAGATAAACATACTTATAATAAAAAGTTAGTTTTTTGATTGTTTGAAAGCTTGAATGTCTATATCTGCTGAAAGTATTCTCACACAAAGAAAGTGCTACATCTTGTCCTAATAGTGAAATTTATTATCTAGTCCTTGGAACGAAAGCGCAGTATATCAAATTTGTCCACCAAAAGAAAAGACAATGTTCTAAAGTGTGTCTTTTTTACATTAAAAAAATAGATTTTTTTTTGGCCGTTTTTTTTTCTTCAAAAATTCTGTGCGTTAATTAGTGTAACCGGACTAGTTACACTGCGCCTGAGAGGATTAAACTAAGTTGATAACCTCTGATGCGAGTAATGCTTTACTTTTAAAAAATGTTGCGAATGCATAATTTAAAATCAAAATATAAAGTCTAAGATATATCTGTAAATACAAATGTCCTTTCATCATAAAGAAAAACATATATATAAAAAAAACAGGTAATTGAGCTAACAGTTTTCCTCCTTTCGGGATAAAGGTGACTAATTCCCTGAGGAAAAAAAGTATTTAAATTTCTATACTGATTTAATATTTCAAAACATATGCTCTATCATTCCAATTAATTGTTCTGAGAACAGAAATATTTTTTTTTAAATAATTGAAAAAATTAAAGAGGTGGGTTTTAGAAAGCTCTTTCAGATACTTTGCTTCAGTTTATAGAGTGCTGATCAGCTTATTCAAGATTAAAAGTTTTTAATGAGACATTAGGGTTTTTCATATTTATTTTAATGAAAAAAAAATTAGCCCGAGAGCTAGCAATTTATTATTTGGATAATACTTCTATCATACCTGCCAACTTTTAATCCCTTCCATTATCATTTTTCCCAGTGGTATTAAAACTTCCAATTTTAAGCAACCAAATACGTGGTATTGGAGAAAACTTAAATTGACAACCATAATAGTAACGCATATTAATATATATGCTTAATTTTTGTTAGAATAGTGGTGATCAAAATCATTTAAAAATTAAGTTTATAAAAGAAAAAATAGTATATAATTACTACCACTTTAAATATGGAAATAAAATCTTCTGGAAAATCCGGAAGAGTTGACAGGCATACATCTTTACATTCATAACTTTCACCAGCGTAATTTCAGCTTTGTTGTTTCTCATATTAATACTTGACATTTTTCTAACTTCTGATTTACTTAATGAATTTTTTTAAAAAGTTTAGATTAATAAGGATCGTATATATATATATAT
>NC_092209.1:24235367-24245539 GCF_043381705.1 Parasteatoda tepidariorum | reverse complement strand
TAAAGTTCAGATGAAAATATATATATATATATATATATATATATATGTAATCGAGGAAATTTAATAAAACTAAAATAAAGAAAAAAAAATGGTGCGAGTTTCTTAAAAATTCATTCTGTAAAGTAAAGTGCATTGAAACGTAACTATTCCATTTTTAATTTTTCGATAATGGTTTTGGCGTCGTTTAAACATTTATTATAGTAGTATGCAATACAATCGGAATTTTCATATGCAACGTCTTTTTTTAGCATCCTCTTAGTGAAATTTTTAAAATGTTGGCAAAATTATATAAGCATCTAAAGGCTTCAGTTTTTAATTGGCTACCACTCAATTAAATATTTTGCTAATAGCATAGTTGTGGCATTCCTGGATTGAAACAGGGAAGTCATATTTTAACACGGTCACGCTTGATTTTCTCATCTTTGCAGAGCGCCGGAGTAAAAACTGGTAACAATAAATTTTAATTTTTAGTTTTTTTTCCGGGAATAATAAAAATCCCTAACTACCAACTGTTTGTAACGGATGCAATTTTAATATTGAATTGCTTCTTCGCTGTGATAAATTTCCTTACAGCGAATTGTTATTGTTGAGAATAGATTAACTCCTCTCGAATATTATCTAATATTGAAATAGTTCTTCTACCAGTATTTTCTCTTTTCCCGCACCAGTATTTTCACTTTTGCCGGCGTGAACGTGTTAAGAGAGACTATAATCAGAGTTGTATTGATACCAAACGATTTTGTTCTGCGGGGTACTAATTATATGGATGTCATGTAATTAGTACCCCACAGAAAAAAATAGTTTGGTTACCATTTGTACCCGGGTACTAATTATATGGATTATGGATATCATAGCTTCGGACTTCGGGAACATTTACTTCTGTTTCTTGTTTAATTATCCAAGTTTGTATTTTCCTGATGAACTTTTCTGTGTAATTTTTGCATGCATTGCTGATTTTTATTTGCTGATGTTTAGGACAAAATCTTTTAATTCTGTATAACAGTTTCAATTACATGCAGAATTCGGAATTTTGCTTGCTTTTACAAGATGGTATAGTTAGTTTTTTTTGAGCGACACTGTCGTTTTGAGAAAAGCTAAATAAAAAAGTTAGATTTCGGATTTTTTGAAAGTTTGAATGGCTATATCTACTAAAAGTATTCACACACAAAGGAAGTGCTGGATCACAGAACTTGTTCTAATAGTGAAATTTATTATTCAGTAAAGAAATTAATGAGCTGCTGTTGTTTAACCAAGATTTTCTGGGCAGAGAACCCGAAAAACTGAATTTTTCACTAACTTTGATGGAGCAGCCTAACTCTGAAAAGCAATAATGCATGGAAACGAGTGCATGGCTATAACTAGGCAGGTATATACTGATAACACAGCAAAACAAAACTTTAGGTGTTGTTGCTTTCTTTAGATAAACCCCTTAAAACATACATATATTTCACTTTTTAAGAAATGTAATTGAACCACTTTGAACATTAAAATTTTCTACAGGAAAAGGAAGATTTTTATCGGCCCTCAAAATTTCCAACTATTTAATTTTCAAAACCAACAGTAAAATTAAAAAAATCAAGCCAATCAAAAAATACAATTATCAAACTTTGTCTGAAGTTCAAAATTATTGTTCTTAATATAAACCCGAAAATGTCACTTTACCTACCACATCCTCTATGCTCTTTAACTACTCCTTTTTTGCCAATAAATGCCATTGTTCTTTGTTTGGAACATATTGCTTTTTTAAAATTTCAAAGACTGTTAACTCGAATCTTTCGTTCTTAGCTTTTAAGATTCGAAAAACTGATTTTTCCTATCAACCAAAATCTATTAATCTATAAAACTATATATCTTGTGATTATATAGCTTGTTCTGAAATCAAGCAGTTGTTAAAGAACTTTTTACTCTATTGAGTTCGTCATCTAAACAGTTAACTGGATTCAGTCATTAAGTTTAAAAAATAAGGAATTAGTATATTTATTATTACACTGCTTGTTATAAAGTTCAGATGAAAGTTCCTATTCTGAGAAAATTCTCAAACTTTTCTATAAAGTATCCTAAAAAGTTCCATTCCTGTAAAGCATTATTGAGTTTCCTATTTCGAAAAAAAATGATTAAGTAATGTAATATTTCGAGTAAAGGATGAGTAAATTATTATTTAATTTATTGAAATAATAATGATGATATAATAATGCATAGGAACTGATGAAAAATAAGAAACACCGATATACTAACTATCTGTAAACAATCTTTCCTTCAGCAGCAAATGTTTTGGAAGATGTTACATGGCAAAAGCTGTTGTCATAATTTAAAAGACCATGCATGTAGCTTTCGGAAATGGCGTCATTTTTATCCATGCAAAACTCAAATCGACTACAACGGGGAGAGTAAGCTTCTGTTTTAGTTTTAATCGTAGTAATTTTGAAATCCTTCTGCAATATTTATATTTGAATGCTTTTTTAGTTATAACGGTGTTGAACAAGGAAAGAAGCTCTTTACTTCCTAAGCTTATTTTGGTCGATGCAAATTGTGCACATTTAAAAAAGACACATTTTATGAAAGCTTCAAGCATGATTTTTCAAGTCGTGCCAACAGTTTTTGCCATGCAAAATTGTTTGCACAGAAAAGAAAAATTGTTTACACAGAGCTAGTATGGATGTGTTTCCATATTTTCGTCCAATTCCTTCCATCTCCCTTTGCCGTTTAACAAACCGAGAGAGGTTTTCGTCATTTTGAGAGAGGCATTCGTCATTGTAACGCAAAGCTGGTTATTTCCATCAAAAAGTCTTCTCATCTCATTCAATACCTAACCCAGAAGCTCCCTCGTCTTCTGGATAGGGTCCAAAATCGCAAGACTGCGGAGTTGAACATTGATAGTCGTTCTCTCAGAAAATGGTCAGTCGTTCAACACTGATTATAAAATCAAATCAAATCCCTGTAATTGATGTCGTTATTAGTTTAGGGATGTTTAAAAAAAGTCCTAATAGATCATCATTTACTTGGGAAATAAAACAATAAATTTTTTCAACATCCCAGCTTTTATTTTTTTCTTATTCAAATAACTTAAAAGTACATAAATTATAGCAAAGAATTAAGTTATTTGCAATTAACTTTATCAACCTTGCAATTTCATTCACGATTGAGCAGATATTGGGAGTAGAACACCAAGATATTGTTTATTTATATCATGCTTACAATAAAAAATATTAAAATAAAAATTGATAAAAAATAATAACATTTATTCTGAATACATTATAATTTTCACTGTATTTTGTAATGAGAAACAAAAGTACAGAATTTCTCAGTTTTTCTGTTTCAGTAATACTTCAAAACAAATAATACTAATAAAAATGAGAAAAAACTTTCTCTCCCTTAAATTCAAAAAGAACATCTAAAATACGCATTCCTTGGGAACGAAATGTTCAATTATTTTATTCAGCAAAAGTAGTTACCATGGGAACGCGTTATGTAACGCATAAGAATGAAGAAGGATTATGGTGGTTCTAAAATGCAAAGAATTCTAGAAAAGAGTAACTTTTTCAAAGCCATGATATAGGATAACTGTTGCATTCTCATGGGAAAGAGAGAGTGAAATCTGGAGAATTTCAGAGCCCGCTTCTTCGAGAAAAGAAAATATTTAAAACCAAATATTTTTCTTGTATTTTAGTTTTAAAGATTTCAAAAATTTAGTGTATTTTAAAAATAAATACTTTTGCCCCAAAAAGAAAAAAAGAAAGAAAGAAATTGGGAAAATATTTTCGGACTAATTGTTAGAGATACCAAATAATACATAAGTTTAACTGCATTAAATATTTTAAAACTGTGCTTGTCTAAATGAAAGGGTTGGCAATTTTTTTTGTTGATATAATTGAAAATGCACGGTTAAAAAAGTAGACACAGCTCAAAAGTTTTTTTTAAACAAATAGACACTGTTCTTATGTTTGAAAAATTAAGACGATCAATAGTCATCTTCAGTAAAATAGATAAATCTCGAAATGTTTATTGAAAAAATGTACCCTGATAGCATGTTTAAAAAATTATGGCAATCAACATGCGTATTTCATAAAATGGACATATCTCAAAATATTTTAATAATTTTTCCTTCCTTTTTTTAAAAAAAAATTATAATATTTTTTCCATGTTTTTTCTATATTTATAACTTATTTTATTAGTTCTATGTACTCGTATTTTGTTTAAAATTTTTTCTCTTGTGCTCCTCGCACTATTATATTGATATTTTCTTTCGGCTATATGATTATTAGAAAGCAGTCCTTATTGCCGATATAATCGTATGAGCTGATGAGGAATGTATATCTTTTTCCCCCGGACTTTTATTTATATATTTTTTAGTGCTATTTTGTTTTATTTTATTTTAATAATTTTTCTTCTTATCTTTTCATTATTCTGTAATTCTCTATATTTTGATCCTATTTTATGAGTTCCATATACCTGCAGCTTATGCGCTGTAAAAAAAAGTTTATTAATTTTCTTCATTTTTCTCTTTATTCTTTTTGTATTTATTTATTGATTTATTGTGCTATTTATACACACACAATATGAAAATAGTTTCTAAATCTTCTGCGTCTTTTATTTGTTATTATTCGAAATAAATGAACTAGATGAACTTATTTTGATATTTATTTTCTTTCACAACATTACATTATAACTACATTAAAAATTTAGTGAATTTAGTTTACATGAAGGTGTTCGTATTACAAATAAATCACCATTTGACTTGAAAGAAAAATGTATTTTGTTGAAGATTGATAGCACCATTATTAAAGTAGTTTTAAGTTGTGATTTATCATATTCTTTCCCAGTCATTTAGTAAAATAATTTGAATAAATGCAATACTTATATGTACTGACACTATGAAAAACAAAATTCTTTGGGCATTAATCGTTGAGTTATCCATCAAATCTGAGAATTTTTCTTTTTCCTTTTCCTAACTCCCCAGAGACTCCATAAATCATCTTATTTGGTGAGAATATTAGTCTTGTGTTAGAAGTCTCATGAAATTAATGCCACATGAGCTAACCTCAAAGAAAAAGTTATTCTTTTTGGTGAAATTTTCAGATGAAGCCTAATTATGCAGTTTACGAAAACTATTCATAGAGAAAAGTCGATTTGCTAAAATAAATCATGTAATTTTTGATTGCTTAATGTGGCTTGAATTTGGACTGTATTTTTTGTGTCATTAACATCGCATGCAACTAAACTCAACTAATTTTAAACAAATAAACTTAACTAAACGAATTGCAGATACAAAACTTAACTAACTTTAAATAAATAATATAATTAACATAAATAATTATATAATTTCTCTATGCTGTATGCTATGTGTTGACTATATTTTCGAAAAATTGCTTATTTTTTCATTTTCAACAAATTTTGTGCTGCTCTTACTTGTATTTAATTTGTTGTGTAATTAATAATGTGTCTGTTATTTGTTGAGTATACATTTGACAAGATGCTTATTTATACACTCTCAGTGTACATCGTGTTGCTTACATTTAGACATAAGGATGGAGTGTTCGCCTTCCAATGAGGTGAACCGGGGTCCGATCCCGGCGATGGCTGGTCGATACGAATTCCGCATCCAGCTTGCACCGATCACAGTGCTTACGTGAAATATCGTCAGTGGTAGACTGATTATAGATTAGAGTCCCCTTGCCGTCAGGCTATCCGTGGGAAGTTCTCGTGGTCTTCCTCTCCATGCAACTCAAAAGCGGGTAAGTTTCATCGAAAAGTTATCCACGAAGGCAAATTTCTCTAAATACTTGATCCAAGAGTTCCCTTGTCTTCTGGATTGGGTTCAAAATTACAAGGCTAGGGAGTTGAACATTGGCAGTCGTAAACCCAAAAATTGAGACGGCTGTTCAACGACGGTTACAAAATATAAAAAAAATTATTAAATAAATAATTTGTTTTGACATTAAACCACGCATTCAACAAAACTTAATTCAACAAACAAATAAAACTTTACTGAGCGAACTTTAAATTGCACTTACGAATTTTAAAGAAATTAATTTTAACAAACTTTAATACTCTCTGACCGAAATACCATTAATCACATTTCATGGTTATTGACCAAAAAATCTACTATATACGAATAAGAAAATTTTGATTGAAAATTTTATTCAGGCAGGACGTGAGCAAGTGTGATCTTAAACTCTACATTCTAAGTGAAGCAACATAATTTAGACCTTTGTTGTTTTTGGAAGAGTGGTTTCTAAGCTTTTAAAAGGAATGAGTTTTACATTTTCTATTGGTTTGTAACATTTGATGAATTAGTGTTGAGAAACCGGGCAACACAGTACCGGGAAGGGTTAAAGCTATTTGACTGTGTTCTTTCACATTCACTAAATACGGCTTTAAGTTTGTTTCCTATAATTCCTAAGCTTGCAAGATTTAATGTAAAAAATATAGTTGTCCATCTTAAGTGCGATTTGCGGAGGCTGTTATAGTGTATTTAACAGATATAAAAAAAATTAACATCCTTCTGCTCTCAGTTTAAACGGTAAGAACGAGAGTTAATTTGCTGGTAGTGCAAAATAAACACTGACAAACGATATTATTATAAGTTTTTTGATGATTAATGGAATCTATTTTATATTGAAAACTAAAATAAAGCGAAGAAATAAGTGTCCAAATAAATGATATTGAAATTAATAACTGTTAACAAACATTTTTGCCATATGACTCAAACGCCAAAGAATATTTTTTTAAAGCAATTAGAGAAAATGAAAGAAAAAAAACTTAAGGAGCGGAAAAGAGCTTTGCTTAAAGAATCAGAAATCTGATTTTTCAAGAGCTTTAAAACTAAGCACAAAATTTCTTAGTAGATGGCACTATTGACTGGAAAAACTCTAAAGCATAGTATATGCTGCATATCACACCATTCCAACAGAAATATTTGAACGGACGATTGTTATCAATTTGTTCTCGGACAGCGGCGCTTCAGATTTTTAAATGTTGATTATATTCAAAACAGAGTGTTATAGATTAAAAAGTCAGCAGCGCCATCTGTTTATAAACTGTTTTAATAATGTTGGAAATTGTGAGACTAATTCTGATTTCTCAAGCATAACGATAATATAAATTGTATCCCCTTTTGTTTTTCAAATTTCGGGTACTCGGTTGAACTCACTTACCCTCTCTGCTTTTTGTTGCACCCCAATATTTTAAGATAAAAATATCCCCAATAAGTATTGTTTGTTCATGGCTATCTTTCATTACATAAGCTTTTTGTTAAGTTTTTTCTCTGTTGAGATATCTATTATTTACACCTTGTGCAGTTTATTTTAGCACCGATTTCTTAAATTATACCACTTTTGCCTCAATTTCAAGGAAAAGAGTAAGAAATAGTATCTAGTTCGATAATAGGGTAGTAAATTCGTTAAATTTACAAGCTTGATCCAAGGGTTACGAGCCCTTAAGCTAGCATTATACTTTCGCACAAACGCCTCATCTAACTTAAGGTGTGATACTACTGCAAATAAATGTTGATTTAAACCTCTCATTTTCTCTGAATGAAAACCTATTCAAGCCTTAAAAGGTGCACATTCTATAAAGAGAAAAATAAAATGAAACTCTGGGATATAACTTATTTCAGACCCAAATCGTGATCTGTAGAGCTGATGGAATTTTCACTTTCCGTTCAGTAGTTTAAGTGTTTATCCGTTATTTATCCTCTTTAGAAACCTAAAAAGAATACTCCAGAACTTTCAATTTTAATCTTCCTTATGCATTTCAGATTTGTTACTTTTATTTTATACTTTCTTTCTATCCCTTAACCTTTTCGAAAGCAGTGGGAAGTATACTTCCCACCACTTTTAGTTTAGGTTTCCATTAGGTTACCACCACGTTTTACCACTTTTAATTAAGGTTTCCGTTTTTCAGTTCATAACTTCAGCTTTCTTAAAATGCGTTTGAATAAAATTGGTAACAATTTGTTAGTTTAAAAAACGTATATAAGTTATAAGATACGTAATTCCTTTTGAAGTTTGTAGCATTTATAAAATTTATTTTATAATAAAGAAAAATAAAAGTCAATAAGTTCCTAATAGGTCGTGTTAAATATGTTTACTATCAAAAAAATGGCATTTTTATAAACTAAATGAGTTTTTTTTCTTATATCATTTACTATTCCTAAAACAATTTCAATTCCAAAAATACTTTAATCTACCCTTACTAGAAATCCATTCCTAGTAGGTCTCTAAATTGTAATAAATATTTCAATTTCTCTGCCCAAAATTGCTCTTGTCTTAACCTTACCAAAGAGATTCCATTCTTTGTGCAGGAGTAAGTAGTAGTATATACATAATTAAATGGGGTAAATAATTTAGAGCATCAATTATCACTCTACATGTTAAATTTTCCAATCACAGTTAGTTCTGTTACCAGGTTTATCTTATTCTAATTGATAAACATTTAACGACGGCACGCTTTTGTGAAAGTGCGCGAGGGTTGGAAACCATGATCTATGAATATAAACATAAATTTCGTTACCACTGAGAGAATATTTATGTTAATAACTGTGAAAATTAACAGCAATGAGAAAGTATTACAGGAATGCCACGGGCGACTAAAAATTTATCTGCAGTTGAAGCTCAATTCACTTTTACGTATTCAATTTATTGAATTATCCAATCAAAGCTCTTACCATGACTTAAATAGGAAATCGAAAGCATTCTTTGCCATCAATTTCAATAATAAACTAAAAATAAATATGGTTGAAACATTTTCTAATTTTAATCCCTTTTAATAGATTTTCGCTTTATACTAGTTACCACTTTTTACATTTATAATTTCCCGCGGCATCCCTGTGTTAGAAATAACACAGATAAGTTGAAAGATTGTTACCATGAATTTCGTATACTAGTGACATAGAGATTGTGTTAAGTCGAGCGTATAGTACAAGTATATGTCTTTTTAATCAGGAAATCAATGTATTCCGAAACTAATCTATTGTTAAAACTCAATACGAATAAGGTATTTAGGTAAGCTCTACAAAAGTCAAATTGTTGGAGAATACAAATCACATTTAAATAAATAATTCAATTAATATTATGACGCTATTCCTTTCTAATAAAAGCACGCGTAATTCTTTCGGAGTTAAAATTTCTGTTTGACTGCTTACACAGGAAAAGCAAATGTAAAATTTAATTTAAACCCAGCTCTTTATTTCTAGTTTCTACTTATTAAATTTTATACTTGCGAACATATATTCTATTATTTACAATTTGTTAGGAACACTAAGTAAATTTTGAATCAAACAATGCATTGTTTGCTCTATGATTTCAAATTATGGTAACTTTCATAATTCAAAATATAAATAATGATTTGAAATATTATTGTGAAATGGTTGAATAGAGATTTCATTTCACTAACGAAATTCACACTGCGCAATCACGAAGTAACAACCGGTTGAAAATTGCGTAATGCGCTTCGATTTTCACCCTTTGTTGCTTGACATCCTTTTTTTTTTAAAGTGGTAGCAAAAGTTGTTTATGGCAAGAATTAATTTGGGTAAACATGGTATCTCTAGCTAATGTAATGAATTAGCACAGTGCAAGCGCGCATTGTAAGGGTGCGTTTTTAAAATTTATGTAATCTATACAAAAGTTTAAAAAGTGGTAGCTTAACTACTTCGTTTTTTGAAGTAATACTTCTTATGCGACTTCCAACAAGGTTGCGTTAAACGTTTAACGCTACATTTTTATTGGCCGGGAAATCACGTGGTAGGATCCAGTTTTCCCTCATTCATTTCCATATTTTTTTGGTTCTCACTAGCATAAAAATAATAAAAGTATTGTTGTTGTTGTTGTTGTTAATTTACGTCGCACTAGAGCATAAAAGTATTGTTTTTCTATAAATATTTTTTTAGTTTGTTTTGATACACATATAGTTTAATAGGGTAGTATTTTTTATTTTCAAATTTAGTGGATAACAATTCGCGATCGCAACGAACTATAGGGGGCGTTGTTGTATGAGACGCATACCTGCGATTTCTATATGAACCGTCATTCAGTTACTCTGGAGACGTCTTTAATGTAGCGTGTAGCACCGTAACGTTCCTTCTTTAATGTGGTTTATTAAATTTAAAAAAGAAAAATGTTTGATATCCTTTCTTATACAACCGAAAACAAGATGGTATCTCTTTTTTTTTT
>NC_092209.1:24230273-24231177 GCF_043381705.1 Parasteatoda tepidariorum | reverse complement strand
TTTTTTTTAAATAATTGGAAAAGTAAAGAGGTGGGTTTTAGAAAGTTCTTTCAGATACTTTGCTTCAGTTTTTAGAGTGCTGATCAGCTTATTCAAGTTTAAAAGTTTTTATTGAGACATTAGGGTTTTTCATATTTATTTTTATGCAATAAAAAATTAAACCGGGAGGCAACAACATATTATTTGGATGATGCTTCTTTTCATTCAATACATTCACCAGCATAATTTTAAGCTAGTGAATATTCAGAAGAGAACAATAATGTGGATATTTCACTCATACTTCATGAAATTTGAATTATATATAAAATGCATTTTAGTTAATAAATTGGTATTGTGCAAAAATTAAACTTTCATATTTTTCTAGCTTAATATATACTTGATGAATTTTTTTAAAAAGTTTAGATTAATAAAGATCATATACATATAATCGAGGAAATTAAAATAAAGAAAATAAAATGGTGCGAGTTTCTTAAAAATTCATTCTGTAAAGTAAAAAGCATTGAAACGTAACTATTCCATTTTTAACTTTTCGATAATGTTTTTGGCGTCGTTTAAACATTCATTATAGTAGTATGCAATATAATAGCATGATTTTTAATAACCAACATGGGACCCTTTTTTCAATTCTTGTAATATGTTAAAATAATATAAGAAAAGATTTTTTATCTCAGATAAAGAATATTAAGTTATAGCTCATAGTTCACGCTGCTAATATTTCCTTAATGTTTACTACAACTTGTTTACTATATTTATCTATACTATACTATATCTTGTAATGTTTACTATATTTCCATAATGTTTACACAGTAAAAAATCTAATCCCAAAATTTTAGCATTTATTATTTGTATTTAAAACGATGAATGATGACATTAACTCGATATTTTGTTTTAATTAATACTGATT
>NC_092209.1:24225472-24229773 GCF_043381705.1 Parasteatoda tepidariorum | reverse complement strand
ATAAATTTTACTAAAAACGAATTATATTGATTATGTATTAAAAATATGCAATCGATTAATTTATACTATATTTTATTAAAAAAAATTGATTAATCGAATAAATACATTGAAATAAACACAGTCACTGCTATTTGTCACTATTTCATTGGAACCACAATAGCAGAGATATTAATATAAGAAATATCATATTTTAAATTTTACACAATACCAATTTATTAACTAAAATGCATTTTATAAACAATTTAAATTTTCTTGATTGAAACAGATCCGTCAATTGAAATTTTCTGTTAATTGAAGTATTCACTAGCCAAAAATGTTGCTGGTGAATGTTTGAATGAAAAGAAGTATTATCCAAATAATAAGTTGCTGGCTTTCGGGCTAATTTATCATCTCATTAAAATAAATATGATAAACCCTAATGTCTCATTAAAAACTTTTAATCTTGAGTAAGCTGATCAGCACTTTAAAAATTGAAGCAAAGTATCTGAAAGAGCTTTTGAAAACCCACCTCTTTACTTTTCCAGTTATTAAAAAATGTATATTACTGTTCTCAGAACAATAAATTGGAAATGGAATGATAAAGCACGTGTTCTGAAATATTTTATCAGTATGGAACTTTAAAAACTTTTATTTTCTCACGGCGTTAGCCACCTTTATCCCGAAGGAAGAAAACTGGTAGCTTAATTATTTTTTTATATATATATATTTTTCTTTATGATGTAAAGACATTTGTATTTACAAATATATTTTAAACCTTATATTTTGATTTTAAATTATGCATTCACAATATTTTTTTTCAAGTAAAGCATTACTCACATCAGTGGTTATCAACTTTGTTTAATCCTCTCTGGTGCAGTGCAACTAGTCCGGTTATACTAATTTACCCCTTAAAGCACAGATTTTTTTGAAAAAAAAAACAGACCAAAAAATCTCAATTTTTTTAATGTAAAAAAACACATTTTAGAACATTCTCTTTCCCTTTGGTGCACAATTTTGATATACTGCGCTTTTGTTCCAAGGAAAAAGGCTATATTCAGAGATGCCAACTGCTCCCGACATGCCAAATAATTAAAAAAAAAAATTGGTAAATAACTGCAAAGTAAAGTTTGCAAAAGTGTGACTATTTTTGCTTGCTTTTTAAAAGGTATAACGTGACCTAAGTACAATAAAGTGGTGGATATATAAGCCTACTAATTATTTAGAAATAGTGGTGCATGAAAATCTACTAAATTCAATTTGTTAAACCAAGAATCACAATTGATAAACTACCACCTTAGAATATATATTTGCTGTACGGCACAAGTTGGCATCTTTGTTAAAATGAGAAACTTTAGCTCTTTTTTTTCCTTAATGAATAGTGGTTAGTATACGTTTAAAATCAATTAATTTTACAATGTTAGAGTGGTTTGTAACATGTCTTGAAAAAAATTTATCAGATTGGCTACAATACAGCAGAAAAGGTTACTAAAAACTACAAAATCCACTATATATAAATCCTTGTATATTCAGGGATGCCAGCTCCGCTTTTCGTAAAAATTTATTCTAGTGTTAGCTACGTTAATGGTTAAATGTTGTTGTTGCTTTTTTCATTTAAACTTATTTTCCACACCACTACATATAAATGATTTAGAAGTTCATAAACAACGCCTCTTTGTGTCGTGAGATGTGAATCCAGCATTTTCGTGGTGAGGATTTTAAAATGTTGGCTAAATTACCAAAATTCTGAAACTTTGGTTTTTAAATGATTACCACTCTATGAAGTATTCTTCAACAAGCGTAGTAGTTGACAAGCCTGACTATTGCATACCTGCCAACTCTTCTGGATTTTCCGGAAGATTTTATTTTCATATTTAAAGTGGTAGCAATACTCAGGTTATTCCAATTAACTTTTTGAATTATAATGATAATTATAAATGAGTGTGACCATCACTACATATAAATAATTACGATAAATATATGAAAGCATAATAATCCTTGCGCAAGCGAATTTCAACGGGATCAAAATATAAATATATTTTTGAGTCAGATTGTTTTTCGTTTATTGTTTTACAACCACTCTGAAAATCCATTCTCGGAAAGACTGAAAGTTGGCAGGTCTGACTATTGGAAATTTTAATCTAAATTGATAAATGATAGATTAATAACACCAGAGTTGAGTAGATGAGAAGGACTCGATTTTGTTTTTAAAATAGTAAACTAAAGAAAGCTTACGACGCCGAAAATGAAAAGATGGTTCCTAACACAATAAGCATTCCTTCAACTGATGAAATTTTAAATACACCCCATTATATTCTTAGTCATAATTTAGGAATGGTATAGAGGTATTTTTATAAAAAGTTGATGTGCTAATAAATGTACTGGAAAGCCTTATTCAAATTTTGAAGTAAAAGGATTTATCTATTTTTAAAAAATAACATTTGATTCCGTCTTTTAAAACATTCATATGGGTATTATGAGTCAAAATAAATTCATTTAATATATATCATTTAGCACATTTTTTCTTTTAATTTTAGAATGAGTCTTTTATTGAGGTACTTTTCACCAGGTGACCAGAAATCTCATAAATTAACAAAACTGTTAGCAAATATATGTTAATTCTAGCAAGAGTTTACTCTTTTCCACACCACATTAACTTTCAGAGTTCACCACTCTGAATAAACGAAATATACGTTATAAACGAAATATTCCCTTACAGATGCATTTCACAAAAATAATAATTGAAGATGATCAAAAAATGCAAAACAATCGTTTCATATCTATTCAAAAATTTTGTAATAACTGTTAGAAACCTGTTTTTATGTTGTTGTTTTTCATATGTAAAGTTTTTATAAAATTAAAGGCATTTCGAAGGCTTCTTATTATATATGTAACTTCTATAAATAAAACTCCAAACTGAAGGACCTGGGTGTTCCTCTTAATCTGGTGTCTTTTCTCCGAATAGTCTGGCTTGAGTGTGTTTGGGTGCCTTTAGCAAAAATACCATTGACTTCGCTTGAGGTATCGACATCCCACTTAATACACAGAACCTCGATAAGCCTTAAGAACCACTTTCCGCGGATTATACCAAAGCTTCCTATAACTGAAAGCCTCCACACTGTTTTTTGTAGGTAGTCCGATCAGACCACTATGAAAATAAACAATTTTACGAACGAAGCATTTAATAGAAAATCTAGTAAAAATAAGATAGTAATAGCAAATAAGTTTCTAAAAATATGTTTAATTTTTGAATATGATTGGTTTGTCTTATTTACTTGTCAACCACTACAGATTCAATTCACAATTAAATATGAGAAATTTCTCTCAATTGCTTTTAAAAAATAATTTAGATTCATGAACACAAATGATTCACTTTGTAAATAGTCTGAGCAGACTACTTATAAAAAAACCATGTGGAGGCTTTCTAATATAGGAGGTAATGATTATACCAATATTTAAACTAGTTTCCTCTTAACCATATGTAAAATAGCATCGCGGTAATAAGTCTTTTGCATCAACAAGAGTTTTATTTGCTCCTTGAAGTTTCTTATTTAATATATTCAGTTTTTCAAAGATAATGGCTAAATAACTCACAAATGCTTTACCATCGACTGTAAACAGATACTTCATTTCAGGTTTGTCACCTTAAAAATCCCTAAGTCACATAATATTTATTGACCGAAATTATTTAAGAATTTCCTTTTTTCTTTCGATTTTGTCACCGAAATCTCGCATTGTATTTAAATGGTCCAGAGCAAAGAGTTTAAACTCATGTTGAGTCCATTTTTGAATTGCCCCCCTTTACAATAAAATTGCCCCCCGGTGGGGCGCGGACCCCACGTTGGGAAACACTGCTTTAGAACAACAATTACTATGAAAGCAAATCATGAAACTTAATATTAAAATCTAAGTGCTTACCTGCAAACTGAAACTTTCTGAAAATAACTAATTACATTTAATAAAAACTGTTAAAATAAAGAATAGAAAAACCAAAGAGATCCAAAGTAAGTGTGATCGTTCCTTCAAAAACAATTAAATTCCTATTTTATATATTATATGGCTACAACGCTTAAGAAAAAAAAACTAAAATGCTAAATACATGAAAAGAACACAAAAACGGGGGAAAATATACTTGAGGGTGCCCCTTGGCGAAATCGGCGACTTATGTTTGGCGTCTTACTTGGTTGCCAGAACTCCGTGGTAACAGGAATAGCGGCCAAAACATAGTGATATTTCAATGAAACAATTGAAAATTCAAGCAAAGCTTTTTAAAATTGCAGTGAACAGAATAGAATCAAAATTAATAAACCCACTATAATGCATTT
>NC_092209.1:24186906-24222277 GCF_043381705.1 Parasteatoda tepidariorum | reverse complement strand
TATATACAGGGTGATTCTAAAAAGATGGGAAAAATTTTAGGAAGTGATAGTACACACCCAGACAAACAATTTTTATCAAAGAATGCATGGTCGAAAACAAAACCCAAAACCGCTAGAGGGCGTCAAAGTTTATGTTCTTATATGAGGCAAAAACACACAAAGAACGATGAAGTTAAGTTATAAAAGCAAATATAATGGCATGTGATTACAATAAGTGTTTAAAACAGTGGTCGGAAGTGGCTATGCTGGTACAACGGCGAAGAAAAGATAGGCGAACTTTCACTGCAGCGGCCGAAAGCTTGGCGACAAATAACGTAGCGCAGTAACTCGCAATAGGAATGGAGCTTTCTCGTTTGCATGGAAAAACTTTTCAAATGCGCCAGCACCTTCGCGTTTTGTTTTCGACCATGTATCCATTGATAAAAAATTGTTTGCCTGTGTGTGTACTATTACTTTCTAAAATTTTTCTATCTTTTTAAGAAGAAACCCTGTATATAAATATATATAAATAAAACTTTTAAAATTATAGTGGTATTGAAAAAGGAAAAAAATTGAACTTCCTACGCTTCTTCCGATCGATGTAAGTTTTTCTTACGAAAAAAAGGCACTATTTCTAAAGGCTTCAAGCTATGACTTTTCAACTGATGCTAAAAGAAAAATTGTTTGGAATTAGAACAAAAGTGTTCGGATTATTTATTCGCCTATCTGTATTTCTTATAAATCCATAATTATATTTTATGTAGAATTCAAATGCTGTTTAACCCGCAGATGCATCCAGGGAAGCCTCAGCATTGAACAATATTTAACATGGAGGCTTCTGAAATTAACAATTAAGGTTATGCTCTTTTTTTTATTTAACCTGCATTTAAAAAAAAGATTCACTCCAACATATTCAATTTTCAGTTAATGCTAGTATTGATTAAAATCATTGTAGATCAAACTAAGGAGCATAAAACATACTACCATTTTAAATAATCAACACAAAACTCAATTAGCAAAAATGGATTGGCAAAAATACCTATTGAAAAAATCATATTATTACCAGTATTTACCTGTTGAGCTAAAATAATTGATACAGAATAACGATTATTGAATCATAATAAAATAAAACAATTATCATTTATCACAAATTCTACTTCGAAAACTATTTGCTTTTATTACTGAGACAGGAGTAACGTGTGGAAAAGGAGAATTTTTCATAAATATATTTTTCTAAAATAATTATGGTATAATATATGAGAAAATATTATTATTTTTCCGATAAGGAATCATATCCCGTATGAAATTATTAGAAAAATGAATATGAGTCAAACTATGTATGAGAATTTCTATTCGAATAACATGGGTCCAAATAAATAATCAAATTAACGCTCAAAAGTTTGAGCCCTTTAATAATCTGTTTATTTTTCTTAACTCAGAGCCATTTTAAGACAGTAAAAATATGTTTACAAACAATTGAATAAATCAATAATTGAAAGAAAAATCAATGCGGAAATTACATAATTTTTAAATTTTTATTACCTTTGCGCCTTTTTTATTACCATCCAAGGTTTCGTGGCCAAAATTAGTATTTCGCTAAAATTTGTTTCAAAATTTGGGGGTTTTTATGTGCAGATAAATTGAATTCATAGTTGAAATTTTGAAATGCTCTAAAAATACCAAAAAAAAAACAAAATGGCAGCTGAAATGTGGTGAGCAAAAATAAAAAAAAATATTATAATGCGTTTAAATAATTAAATATAGCAATGAAAATATAATAATTTTTGTAATTTTATATTAAAAATGAAAAACAAATTATATTTCTGAAGTAATATTACAAAATTACACGAATCAATTACAAAATAACGCGAAAACATGAAGAAAAAGAATATAATTTTTGTTTTTCGGTATGTTTAGTCCACCTTTGCAATATGGGCAAAATGGGGCAGGTTTTTTCGAAAGAAAAAACATCAATGAAGACAACAAGAAAAAGTTTAGCTAATTACCTCGTGGAACGTTTTGGAGATAAGTTTCGAAAGTGATTCATACATTGTAAAATGTCAAATGATAAGATATAAACTATAAGTTTATCAAGAGTATTAACTAGTCCAACAAATTGAAAAATTGTACTATAATTCCAGACTAATTACTCTGATAAAAATGTAACAGTAAGGTGAAATTCCTATATATATTTCTGAAATATAAATTTAAAAGTTACATTTAGAAAAAAAATTTTAACATATTTTTAACTACATTGTACTCTCGTCGGTCCAAAAAGTAAATTATAATGTTTGGAATGATTATGAATACTTAATTTGGGCGATATTAAAACTACCTACACATATTTTAGTTGAAAATGTAATTTTGACTTTTGGCCAAAGATCATGGTCTTCTCGCCCACAGTGCTTTGCAGTTCTTAATTTTAATTTTATTATTTCAAAATTGCATAATGTAAAAAGTAGTAATTGTATTTTTTCTCTCTTAAGTTAAACTGTATTAAATAAATACAGAGCAAGTGTCTTAAGATTTGATGCATTTTATTACGTTAAAGATCAGGAATTGGTATATTTGTTAAGTTCTTCCACCTTTGAATTAAAATTTTTCTCAATAATTTAAAACGATAGTAAAATTTAAACTTTGACGTTCCTTTTCTAGTTTAATAAATTTGATTTCAAATTATTTTGACTATCAATATACACAAATAACACTAGGGAACATTTTTGTTTTGTTTGTTTTCTGTTGTGCAAGAGTTTTGAACAAATCTTATATGTTTTCAAGTCGCAGCTTTCAAATTAGCAATCGGTTTTTCACTTCAAGCTACAGTTTTGATCTTGGAATTTAATAATATGTAATTTAACCAGGATGTTTTAAAGTAAACTTGAATGATTACTTAGTGTCTCCACTTCACAGCTACGTTGGGAGCTGTAGTAAGAAGGCGGTAATACGTTTAACTTAAGTACTTTGTTAAATGTTGTGTTCAAAGGAGCAGACAAATGTATATGTGTGTATATAAACGCACATTTTTTGTATGAAACGTACATTTTTATTGTGTACGTTCAGAAAATTACACAATAAAAGAGCAATTACCCTAAAAATACCATTTAAAATATTCTGTAACTTTCCGAACAAAACTAATTTCAGATTTGAAATCAAGAATTAAGTAATGTCAAGTGCATGCATAAATACAGCAAAAAAATCTGTTCTCCAGTGTGATTCATTCACAATTTAAAATGGCATTGACAAAGACTCTTAAGTCCTTGATAATTTCTAAAAATATTGAATTGACAATCTAAAAGATTAGTTCTATTTTTTGAAGATGTCATTTTCTTTTCAAAAGGTTTAAGACTAGTTTATCACTTATTTCATTGTTTGCATTGTTGCATCTTGGATAAACAAGCTATTAGCTAATATAAATGCTTCTAAATTAAATATTTAGTACTGAAGTCGGAACCTTTGGCGTCTTTAAGTCCGATTAGTTGTAAAATAAATAAATGTTTAAAAAAATATATCACAAAACTTCTACCACTTAAATCAAACAATCGCTTTCCTAATTATAAATATGTACTACAAGGCACTCGACCATTTCGAGTTCCAAACTCCAGGTGCATCTTATATATTTAATGTTGCAGAGAAACTGCAACTTTTGGAAGTACTAGATTATTGACTGGAAGTCCAATTAACTAAGTTTTGCTAAATTTAGTGATATTTTCGAAATATTTTTCTTAATGGTAGCAATTTAAAATTATTTTAGTGAAATAGTATTAAAATCATGTGTTTCAATAGAAAGTTGGAATATACTACGTGAGGAAAAAACAAGATTTACCGAAACCATCATAAAGGTAATAATTAGCGGAAAAGTCTGAAGAGCTGCGAAATCTCACAATTTAAAGATGCCTATCATATTAACATTGCAAAAATGTGGATTTGAGTTTAAAAAAAACCTATCAAAAATAGTGGCAGCACATATTAATTTATATATCAAGAGGTTATTTCTCTTACATAATCAAAGCCTATTTTAGGAAATAATTAGAATTTAAAGGAGAACATTTCTATAAATGGGTTTCAAATACCAAAAGTACAGTTATTGCTCTATAAAAATGAACACAACTTCCATGGCTTGGTTCTTAGCGAAAGGAGATAAAAGAATCTTTTGTATATCATTAAAATCGAACATAATGCTTTAATTAAACTTTTCCGTACTTCTTTAAAGAATATCCCTTTTGAAGAAGATGAACGACTTTGAAATAATGTCATTTAATCTTCAAGTTTAAATATGCGTTCCCATTTGACTCGTTTAATTAAATTTGCGCTCTAGTGCATTTGAGATAAATGTTTTTATTGTTTCTAGTTTTTTCCGCCTTTTTTATAATTTTAATTAATCATCAACGTTATTGAAATAATATTTTAAATAGATACAAGGGAAAATATTGGTTTTTAAAAATTTCGAAATTGCGTTCATTTTTCTTACAATTATAATCCCATTTGTCTTTATTTACACTTCACTAAACGTACACAACTCAGCAAGGGTAGATTTAAAGTGCACGCTATTTCATAAACTCGTCTTAAGACATTCCGGAGTACTCTTTCGGAAACGCAACAAATTTGTAATTACGTAAAATTTTATTTTGTACTTACATACCAAGGTAAACAAAAATGTCTCCGTAAACAAAATTTTTTTTGTATAATGGTAAATAAAAAATATCTATGTTTCTGTTAGATACACTGCATGAAAACGGAATAATTGAATTACCACTCTACACCAAAAAATTTCAAGGATTAAAGTCACGATAATTACTCATCCGCATTTTCAATCAGTATCAACAATTTTTTTTTCTTTTAATGTATCCTGAAATCTTCTATTTCTTCATATTTTTTATCCTAATTTTTAGCTAAGGGATTAAGATATATAACTCTTAATCATTAAATGTATTACTGCTTTTCTTTAATACTTATTTTTGATTATAATTAAATATAAATAAAAATATTTGGAAGTTAAGTGCTTGAACTACTTATCAAGCTATCACACGGACAACTTACCTCACAGTGCTGAAGCAGTTTCATGACGATTGGGCTAGGGGTCGCTTTGCTGCCGTGGTGCGCAGTTCCAGGGCACGACTATTAAATTAGTTACAGCTGCCAGCCAAATGGTCAGCTGACCTAAATAGTAACCACTACTAGGTAACTTAGCCATTTATAATAGGCAAATCTTACACTTGATTAGCGTTCCATCTTAATCGTGATGCGGTCATAATAGCAGAAATTCTATTTATTTAAAATAATTTCCGTTAACAGTTAATTAATCGTAGTTAACTCTTACATACTTGCCAACTTTCATTCTTTTCGAGAATGGATTTTCGAAATACAGCCTTATCAAGAAACACATTTTAACCTTGACCAGAAACGAATACTCTATCGTTTCAATTATTATGCTTTTATATATTTGTTGTAATTATTTATATGTAGGGGTGGTCAAACTAGTTTATAATTATTACTATAATACAAAACTTTTAATAGAATAACATAAGTTTCAGTACAACTTGAAATACGAAAAAAAATCTTCCGACAAAACCGAAAGAGTTGGTGCTTTGCTGTTATGATAAAATATCATGATACATCGTAGGAAAAGAGATACAAATGTTCTAAATAGCTTAAATATAAAATTTTACGTAAATTTTGAATCTTTAAGTTATATTAAATGAAAAAAATAAATTGAAAAGTATACATTTTGACATAGCAATGAAAAGATATTCTGGATTGATAAGCTCGCAGATGTCATGCATATGATGTTAACGGGATTCGTAAGGTCTTAAACATTTAAAAAATAGCGCCACTCTTATTGAGCTATTAGGATAGAAACGTTAAAAAATGTATAATTAGCCTTAACTTTAAAATTAAAAACATCTGATTTCACAATTATTATTTGAGAGCCACCATCGCTCAGGGGATAGAGCGTTCGCCTTCCAATGAGTTGAACCGGGTTTGAATCTCAGCCGATACAAATTCCGCACCCCGCTTGCATCGACCACAGCGCTGACGTGAAATATCCTCAGTGGTAGACGGTTCATTAGATAGAGTCTTCTTGCCGTTAGGCAAACCGTGGAAGGTTCTCGTGGTCTTCCTCTCCATGTAACGGAAATGCGGGTAAGTTCCATCAAAACCTTCCACAGTTTGCCCGGCAGCAAGGGGATTCTAACCCATTATTCGTTTACTACAAAGAATATTTTACGTCAATACGGTGGCTGATGCGAGCTGAGACCAAAATTCGTATTAACCAGTCCCCTCTGGGATTTAATCCTGGGTCACCTCATTTAGAAGCAAACAATTTATCCCTTGAGCCACCGCGACTTTTTAATTTTAAATTAAAAATTGTTATGAGATAAAATGAAAACAGTAATACATATGGAATTTATTAAAGAATTTATAGAATGAAAACAGTATTACATAAGGAATTTATTAAGAATTTAATGAAGAAAAAAAGTCACCCGTCACTTTAAAAAAACATGAGTTATCAAATATTTACCACTGTTTATTAGCCTCCATTTCTTATAAAACTGCATCTTTTAATCGGTAACCGTAACAATGCAAAATGAAATGAAGTATACAGGAGGAGAAATGGGAGTTATTTTAAGTACCAAGAAATTAAATCGCAATTTTTCGGAAGCTAGACAATTAAAATATCTCTTAAAAACCAAGCATTCGGCATTGTAAATTATTCGATTACTTTTGTTCTTTGTAAATGTCGGACGATATTTCTTCGTCATTAAATTCTTTTATAAATTCTCTGTTTAACATTAATATAATTTTACTTCAGCATGAGAGAGAACATTTTTAATTAAAAATTTTAAAAAAATCTATTTTTCAGAATTATTATTTTATTTATAACAGTTAATGGGGCTTTTTTTATACTTTCATTAAAAAATATTTACTATTTCACATTATACAATACTTTCGTTACTTGTAACGAAAGTAAAAGTAAAAATTTAGTACTTTTACTTATTCTTCGTTATTTTTTTAATTTAGTACTTTTACTTGTTTTTTCGTTACTTTTTCTGGGGGCATAAAGTGTTTGTAACAAAAATGTCAAAATAAATCTTGACTTTTTTCTGAATATTTTTAAACATTTTCTTCAAAAAAATTTCTTTTCGAAATTTTTGAAATCATTTTTTTTTTAATTTAAAAATTTAATGTATTACATATTCGTCATCTCTAATGAAAATTGTTTTATTTTCTAAGATCTGACAATAATGCGGGGGAGAGGTCGAAGGTCACAGCGTTACCATCTACAAATTCCTGAAAATTAACAACCACCCCACCTGCATGATCAATTATGTTTCCGTCCGATACAACATGTTTAATTTTTGTTTAATGGATTCACGGAATATCTATATCGTAAATTTAAAAATCTTCATTACTTAAAATTCTGAAATTACTTTCCTTTATAGAAACGAAGTATAAATTTCAATTTAATGGATTTCAAGGGGTTATCAGTATATGAATAAATTTTATTTTATTTCTTTAAACAATAAATATAATATTTACTGAATTTGTTCAACAAACTAATTTATAACTACATATTCCGAAAGTAAAAAAAGAATTCTAAAGATTTGATAGATCTAAAATTAATAGAACTCGTCTTTTATCTGCAAACGCAGAATTTTTATTCTTGGATATTTTCAACCCTAATTTGCAGTTTCAATAAATTTTGCAACATTTTCATGCATTTTAGAGTTTTATACTTTTTAATTAAAATTTAATGCTTTTTATAAAATTTTATTTTTCTTAAATTTTTTAATGAAATTTATGGTTACTTAGAACTTTGATTTCTTCCAAAATGTACCTTAAAATCATTACTTTTTCTCATTTTGTACTTGTACTTCACACTCGTTACTTTTAAAATAAAACCTTTTTAATTTTTACTTGTCACTTTAGCTTAGATTACTTGTACTTTTAAAACGTAACTTTCTCATACATCTTGACATAATTTTTTTAATAATTTATATTTAATTAATATAATAACATAAATTATTTTCTATTATTTTTATAATTATCAGTGATTGATTATATGATATTAATTCCAATTTTCATTTAGTTGGAAATTATTTTTTTTATGAAAATGATTTTAACTTAAGTCTAAACACGGAAACGCTTTTTTAATAACCACTTTTTTATCTGTTAGCGTAACAAAAAATATTACGAACGAGAACTCTTCAAACACTTTTCTTCTTTTTAAATGCCAGATGATTTTTTTCGTCATTAAATTCTTGTATAAANACCTTTAAAACTAATTTAATTTTACTTCAGCATGAGGGAGAACATTTTTATTTTAAAATTAAAAAATCCTTTTGTAGAATTATTATTTTATTCATGACATTTAATAATATTCCTTTATACTTACTATTTCACGTAATACTTGAAGTTTTTGTTGAATCGCCTTTAATGCATCTTGATATATTTTCTTGATAATTTATATTCCTCTGATATTATAATATAAATTATTTTCTATTATTATTGATTAATTATATTATATACTATGATTAATTCCTTTATATAAATTTCAAATTTCACCTGTTTATAACTAGTTAGAAAATGGTTTTTAAGAAAATTATTTTAATTCGTGTCTAAACACATAAAAGCCTATTTAATGGCCACTTTTTAATCGGTTACCGTAACAATGCAAAAGTTTAGGAGAGGTGTATTGGGCGTTATTTTAATTACCAAAGAATTTAATTTCCCCTTTTCGGAAGCTATTGCGAGAAAAACTACTTTTTTCATAAAAACAAAAGATTCAGCATTAAAAAATATTCAAAAACTTTTGTTCTATTCAAATATCGGACGATTTTGTTTTCGTCTTAACATTCTTCAATAAATTCTCCATTTAACTCTAACTTCATTTTACTTCTGCGTGAGAGAGAACATTTTTATTATTTTAAAACTTAAAAATTCCTTTTATTATATTATTGTTTTACATATAACATTTAATAGTTTTTATATTTTTTTCAGCTCTCTCTACCTTAAAGATTTTTTCTATTTCCATTAATGCATCTAGAGTTATATTTTGTTTAGAAAAAAGAACTGCAAAGAAATTTAACAACTTATAACTAGTGGATTTTTTAAAAAAAATTTCTTAACCCATTATTATTCCTAACTAGCTCTACTTAGTGCAAAAAGTTATATTAAAATAACGATTAACTTTCGTATTTTCCTGCTGCGGTCGGGAAATTTCTACTCAGCTATAAAAATTATAACTCTAAAATCCATCTATTTTTTCTACTTTAGGTGGCGTTGTTTAAATTATTTAAGGATCACATCAACTGCGTATGAATAAAAATGTTAGTATAAAATAGGCTTTGTTGTGAGATTTATTTTCATTATATCGCATTTCTAGAAATAATTAACATTCCTATCACGTATTTTCGTTTTGACCTTCTTAATCATGAGAAGAAATTACTCCCAATCTTGAAAGTTTAAACATACTCGAACTTCATAATTAACTTTATTGTTATTCCACCTAGATTAGAACCAAAGGCTGTCAACTACTACGCTTTTTGCTAAATATTTTGTTAATAGGTTTGACTATTGAAAACTAAAACTTTCTCATTGCAAGCAAATGGATTCTCACTGAGAGATACAGTTTTTATGCAACTTTATATTATATTCCTAACTATGAATTTTTTTTAAAAACTCACTAGAAGGAGGAAGTGTCTGAACTTCTCTGTTACGAAGTGAATATTAAGAAGGCGAACATACATTTCAGCTTGTGATGCGACACATAAAGGTCATGTGCTTCTTGTCTCAGGTGTTATTTTAGAAGATGTAGTTATTGTTTCATATATATGTTGTTGCAAATTTGTAAATATTTGTACATTTTTTTAAAATATTCTTTTGTTTTGAGGATAAATATCTCAGACAGACACTAAATAAATAGTTTAATTGGAAAATTTGCTTGAAAATCATGTAATTCTAACGTAATTTAAACAAAAATTAACGCCAAATCTGTTTTTTAGGGAAGACTCAGTTTGGCGACATTTTTTCCAACTGGTAATAATCTTGGCAACTTGCAGACACTTGGTTGCAAAATGATAGTTTCAAAGCGATAGGATCAATAATTACGTAGTTTTAATGCGATAATAATGCAATAATGTGACCAATAATGCGATAATCGTTTAAAACGTATCTAAATTTCCGGGATTTCGTCATCAACCTTAAATAATCTCCAACAGAATCGTCTACGATGCAAGTAGTGTGGATTGCAAGACTGCTGCGATTTGCAACTGATCATCGTTTTTATGACAGAAATTCAAGATGTTGTGATTTTCAGACCCTCAGAACCTCCACGTAAGCTGAGAATGAAGAATTGTTGACCAAAGAACGCAATTTCTGTGACAGTATTCGATAGTAGCACTTAGGCCTGCTCTTAAAGTGTTTGCGGTCACTTTTTAACCCGTTTGTCCATAACAGCTATCTCAAATAGGAGTCACTCGTTAAGCTAAGTTTTACTGCCTGGTGATCGGCACAAGTTAATTGCGGTGTCTAGTGATGCTAACTGTTTTTTTGAGAGAAGTAATAATCTAAACAGCGAGGTGTTTCTACAAGCTATGTACAGAAGATTTCGTGATTGTTGACTATTCACAACTCATTACTATCTCATGATTTTCCAGATCTTCTTTTTGTCATCTGGACCTTTACCAACTAATGTACTCATTTCTCTCCGATTCTATTTCACCTGATGTCACCTCAAGGTATTTTAATCCACATTTTCCTGAATTTCACGTTGATTGCGTAAAAGGCCACAATGGCCTTATACCCCCAAGCCAAACCACTATGTCTACCGTCTGAATAGAGTATTAGACTTCAATAGTATTCTAATTTGCGAGCCTGTAGTAAGTTCATTGAACTGTAAAATTTCAAAGTCTGTGTTTTGTTGTGCACTACACCATATAAGCTGTCATTAAGTGCTAAAAACAGCTGTATTTTCTGGATGATTCTGCTAATAAATTTTTAGAGTTTTAAGGGTTGTTTTATTATTTCCAAACAAAAAACACCCTATGCTTTTTAATGAAAACTTATTTGTTTTTAGACATAAAAATAAAATAAACTCTAAATATCATTTTTTTAAAAATTTTTGATTTTGGAACAAAAATAATTTCAGCTTCCAAATCCTTATACCCGAATTAAGTAAGAGAATGTACTTGCATAAGTGCAACAAAAAAATTGTTTCCCACTGTAATGTATAATAATCTTTAGCTCTAAATGAAATCATGTGTCATCAGATTTTTCAAAACAAATGCAATAGTTGGTGCTAGAAAATATACGTTTTGTCCATGCTCTAGTCTCTTACCAGATAAGTCAGAATTGTAACGTTATAAAATGCATTTCTTAGTTTATAAAACTTCAGTAATGAAATTGTAGCCGAAAATAAAAGTAAAATCGTTACTTCTAAACAAATTAAGTTTACTATTTACTTCTAAGCAACTTCTTTAATTTAGAAAATAAATAGGTTTGTTTTCGTTGCACTGTTTTAGCTTAAACTGAAATGTGGAATTTAAGTAAGAAATAGTATTATTAAAAAAGTATTATAAAAAAAGTATTATTAAAAAGTATTATTAAATTAAAAGTATTATTAAAGTAAAAGTATTATTAAAAATATTATTTAAAGTCTGACTATAATTAGCTGGCAAAAGTTTTTAAAATGTTGCAAGAATTTAGTTAACATCAAAACATATTTTTCGAAGTTTGATATTTTCCTTTGATTTTTGAGGTGGACAAAATTATTTCAACAAATATTGAAACAAAATTTTTTCTGATACTTGAAATAATTGGAAAAATTCTATAATGGAAACTGGAAAAATGGGCATTTTTGCTAAAGCGTTTTAAATGAACTTATAAATCAGTCAGTTAAATGTACCACTTGCTACTATTCGTTTTTACTTAACAGCTTATATACTATACAGGTGTGTTCAAATTCAAAAAAGTGTAAAAAACAATTTTTTAAAAAAAAAACGTCAATCTTCAACTGGAGAATATGAAAAACATTCCCCTACATTAAAAAGTAGTGCTACTATTTGGAATTTGAATAAATAGATTTATTCAAACAGAATAACCATTGTTTTAAAAGTCTGATTTTTACGTATTAAGTGTCTAATCTTAATGCTTATGAAATCGGACACTAAAGGTATTTTTATTTCTGACCCTACAAATATGGCGAGTAGCAGCAATCTGAAAACTATAGTTTTAGTTAGGTTTTTTTTTATTTTTTATTATTATTTCAGAATGTACAAGTTTATATGTAGGTTTGAATCTACACATATACACTTGTTTACTCCTTTGAAAATAAAACTTAAGACAAAATACACATGAGCCTAACGTTTCGTATCATAAAGTGAAATGTATTATTGCCCTTTTTACCACTTCCTACGTAGCATGAAAGTGGGAACACTTAGTATTCACTCAAATGAATTTTGAAAATTCCTGGTGAAGAATATATTACTGTATAGAACAGTGGCTACAACTGGTGGCTCTCGGGGTACATCCGGCCCGCGAAGCCTTTCTTTGTGGCCCTCGAACGTTAATATATTATGCCGAATATATTAGTTGTAATTTTTGTGGCCAATTTTCGTAAAAAATCTATATAAGTTTAAAATACGTATCTGTGAAATTTAACATACCAACGTAGCAAAAAAAAAACATTTCTCAAGATTTGCATCCAAGAAAATATTTATTCAAATACTAAAATAATCGGTTATGATGCTCTTTTTTTGTTTCGTTTTTTTGTGAATATAATTTAGTATGTGTGTATCAGAAATTTTCTCGAAGAAATTCTCCGATTTAACTTTTTGAAACCACTCATTTTGGACGAAATTATTTACAATTGTAAATTTTTTAGCCAGAATTTTTTAATATTCAATTAAATATTTTAAAAGATCTACTTCTTATTTTAATTTTTAATACAATACTTTTGTTTTGTACAACTTGATAAAAATCTGACAGAAATATTTAATGTTCCTTCAAACATAAAAAAGTCATATATAAAATTTTGATAAAGTTGCGTCCCTCCATTTGGCTGCTGTTTTTAATTGCGGCGCCTGGTTTCATGCAAGTTGAAAATCCCTGGTATGGAATATAAAATGTAGCTTATCGAGAGAAACCAATTGCAAATTGGAAATCAGCGACGAATATAGATCCAAGACTCAATTAAAACTTTCATGCAACTGAAAACAAAAATAATTTATTTCCCATTGTGATTAATTAAACTTTATAAAATTTACAACAATTATTTACGTTTCCGCGAAGGAAATCGACGATTTTGTAAAGTTTGTTACTCCTATAATTAATTACCTAAATAAAACTTTCACTTATTAGTCTTTTGATTAATTAATATTCTGGAAATAAGGAATAATATGTAATCATTTGTTCTTTATCTTGGTTATAATTACTTTACATTTAGCTATCGTAACTTCCAACACACCGACAATTTCTTTCCCCGCTCTTTCGTTAATTTTTTCTAAAATATTTACAAATAAGTGGGGGAAAACAAACGGGATGATTTGTTATTTTTTTCTTGAAACTGGTGTGAAAGTAATCTAATTTTTCTTAATATATTATTGAGTATAATTGCTTAAAAATGTGATAAAAGAATTTTATTTTTCATTCTCTAAAGCTATTTAATTTTTTTAATTCATATTTTATCGAAACTAACAAGATTTGTTGAATGATTAGAATTATGAGAAAATAACAGAAGTTAGTTGCTATCGGCTATCGATTAAGGTAGAACTAATTATTTTGAAAAGTAATTTTCCTTTTTTCTGCTGAAGTTATTGCAATGAGAGTCTAATAAAATATTTCTTTTAAGAGTATTATATAAAAATAAAATTAATTTTCTTGAAAATATATTTTAGTAGAGTTCAATTTTCTATTCGATGTTTATATTTTTTAATCTTCTTCCTTAATTAGTTTCACTTAATTAAAAATGTTATTAAATTGATGTCACATATTACTATATTTTTTGTAAAAATTGCGTATAAACTAATAAAAATGCACAAATTTTAGTAAAGTTTAAAAATTTTAGTTTGATTCTGGTTCAGTACGTTTTTTCCTCAAAGTATTTAAAAAAATGAATAAAATATAGTTTAATTAAAATTTTCTTTAAACCTTTTAAATTTTTAAATCGTCCATCAGTTCAACTTTATTTTAAAAGATATTTGCTAAAATGTAATTAAATAGTTATTATTCATTTTAGATCATATTAAGTCGTCCGAAAAGTTCATGCTGATTTTCGACAGGCGAAGAGCCCAAAAATCCACCGAAAAATATTCAAATATTAGCAAAATTTCGACTATAAAATACATTTCTTGAAATACATTTCTTGAAATACATATAAAATACATTTCTTGATTTTAAAAATAAATTTTTATTGTTTAGAAACTTAATGTTTATATAGAAGTCTGATACTTGAATATTATATATGTTGAAGTGGTTGAAAAGTTAAGAAACATTCTAATAGATTTTATGAGTAGCTTTCTACCACTTGAATATTTTTGGAGAAACTTTGGGAGCACCTTCTATCGAAAATCGGCACGAATTTTCCGATCCACCCAATAAAATAAATTAAAAATATTACCAATAATATTTTTTCCTATAAAAATTCATATTTTTTAAAAGAAAAAAAGGAAAAAAATTCCTACCAGTATTACAAATAATCGGTTGTGATAGTTTATTAACGTCAAAACAAAATGGAATTCACTTTTTATTGAAGCCAAATACGATGACCTAGAATTTCCACAGTTTTTCTTAAGTGTGTAGTGATGTTCACAAATGCATTAAATATCGATTTAATATTTTAAGTATATATAAATATACAGAGATGCCAACTGCTCCGGAGACGCCTAAATAATTGAAAAAACTGTAAATATTTCAAATAAAATCATGCAAATTTTTGACTGATTTTGCTTTATTTTAGACGCGTTTAGCATGCAGAGATGCCAACTGCTCCGGACACGCCAAAATAATTTTAAAAAAAACGGTAAATAACTATAATAAGTTTTAAAATTTTTTTTATTATTTTTGCTTGCCTTTTAGAAGGTAACTTAAGTACTATAAAGTGGTGAATTAAATAAGCCTACGAATAATTTAGAAATAGTGGTGGATAAAAATCTAAGTTATTAAACCAAGAAACACAATTGATAAACTTCCACTTTAAAATATATATTTGCTGACCGGAGCAAGTTGGCATCTCTGAGCATGTCCTAAATGTATCAAAGTGGTGAATTATATAAGCTTTTGAATTAATTAAAAATAGTGGTGAATAGAAACCTAACAAATTGAATTTATTAAACCAAGAATCACAATTAATAAACTACCACTCGAAAATAGTTATTCGCTGTCCGGAGCAAGTTGGCATCTGTGTATATATATCCGGAAAGCAAAATAATGAAAAGATATAATCTCGTCATCAGCTCATACGATTATATCAGCGAATAGAAGTGCTTTCAAATATTGTATTAATATAGCCAAAGCAAAATATATCAATACATTAGTGGGAGGAGCATCCAAAACAATTTGAAACGAAAATAGAACATATTAAGTAAAGAATATACAAAATAAACATATTATGCAAATATATTGATTACTACGGAAAAATAAAAAAATTAAATATTTTTAAAAATATTTATTTTAATAATCTTTTATCTTCTCTTTTTATTAATCTTTAATATATTATTTTCCATGTCTTTTCTATATTTTATAATTTTAATAAACCAAGTGTAAGTCAAGTTTACGATAATTTCTTATAAAGTGGTAAGACAGAAATAGAGAAAACACGATTTTTCTTTCTTCTTTTCGTGTAAACAAAATTGAAAATTACGTCATAAAAAAGTACATTATAAACACAAACTACTCATAAATTTTTAATACAGTCATCAGACTTCTCTTTTATTGTTGGCTTACATATGATAAATTATGCGAAAACAACGCATTCAGACGGTGCGAAATCCATTTAAGCCTTTACATCTGTGATGTCAACTTTTGCATCTTTTAGTCTTGATTTAAAGCCGTAGCATTTAAATTAATGCATATACTTGAAGGATATACATCTTACTTTAAATCTCTTAGCTATTATTTTTACTTTTTAGATGATTTAAAAAGCAGAAAGAAAGATTAAAAATAATTTCACGTTTATTTCTTATTACCCGTTTATTTATTTCTATTTAAAACTGGATCGTAAAACAATAAGTTTTTTGCATGTTTAGAATTTCTTATTATTTTTTCTTCCCTTACATTGTCTCTATGAAATATTGTAAAATTGCCAGCATTTAAAGACGTATCTTGAAATTATTCATTAATAAATTGAATTGTTTCATTTTTGGATATTTTCATATTTAAATTAGATTTTAGCAAACAGGATTACATATAAGATGCATACCTGTCAAATTTAATCAATCTCAAGATGTTCTTGCAAAGTGGTAGTAAAATTACAGATGAAATACTGTTACATACAGTTTTTAGTTTTCACGAGCATGAACGCCAATCATCTTCATCATCATCGAAATTTATCCTTATTACGACCCTTTTTATCCTCATTACGACCCCCGATTATTATCACGACCCTTTTTCCATCCATCTTGAAATTATATCTTTAAGGTGGCTCTTTCTGTTTACAGGAATGCAATTTGGAGTGAAAAGAAAATTAATTTTTTTGTATTTTAGACAAAGTTGCGTAGCTACAAAAATAAGCTACCATTAAACCAAAAAAAATCCATGTTCAGATCGCGATGTATGGAAAGCCATCATCCCCAGTGTAGTGGTGCAATTTATCTGGGTACCTGTGAACCAATGCAATCTGGGCACCAATTTAAATTGGTAATTGAAGCTGTGCTTGGGAGAGAGACTGTGATAAGATTTGAAGTTGAAAACTATAATTTGATAGTTGTGATATGAAACGTCGGGGATGAAATGTGCAGCTATTGTCTTTACTGTAGTTTTCAGAGTTGAATATTTCGTTAAATTGACTTTACNGTTCCTGGGCGAGAAACCATGAAAACCTGGGCGAGCCCATTGTTATAGTTGGAGGGGGTCATAATGTAATGGCTCTTCGGTGTATGTGCTGGCGATAGAATTGGAATTTTAAGATCCTTATTGATGTTTGAATTCTGGATGAACCATCTAGGGCAGGTGATTTTTCCTAAGATCTTGCTTTGACATTGATTTAGTTTTTTCGTGAGATTTTATAGTATTGTTGACCAGGCAGGTTAGGCATAGGAAAGTATTGGACAGATCATTGTTGTATATAGCAGTTTCTTTAATTTTAGAGATTCTCTGATTTTAAATTAGAGGTTGACCATTATTGCTGTGTTTGTTTGTCTATAATACTTTTGATTTGATCATTCATGTAAGTTTGCTGTTTATGATTATGAAAAGGTAATTTGCTTTTTTAAATGTTTGGTATATAGATATTACGCCTTTTTGGTTGGCGATGTAGAAATATTTGTAATCTTTTTTTTTTTTTTTGTATAGTTAGAATTTGTTAGAATTTGTGATTTTCCAGCGTTAGCAGCTGTTATCCATTTGGCACACCAGTATTCTATTTCAAATACTTGTTCCTGTAATTTCTGAAGGGCAAGGTTTGGATTTCTGGATTTTATGAGGATTCCGGTGTCATCTGCGAAGAAAACTGTAATGCTGTTATAGTCAGTTATATTCATTGGAAAATATTTTGTCTATAGTATGTATAATATCAGCCCAAGAATGCTACCCTAGAATTCTTTAATTTTATCTGTTGAAATATTAACATGTTGAGCGATTTAATATTCAAAACAAATCTCCAAATATTTGAGGTAGTTGCTAATTATATTTTCTTACATTTCATAATTATAATTTAAAGTATTTATAAGAGCTTAAAGTTTTAAACATTCGTCTATGTAACCTTTATATCTGCTTAAATTACTTGTATTTAGTGATGGACAAAATTGTTTTATTAAAATATAAATAAATTATCCTTTACATTACTAGAAAAAATATTTTCTGAATTAGGACTGAAAGCCCATGTGTATGAAAACGAAAAAGAGCCAAAAACTGGTTCGTAAAAAGTGTTATTTAAAACTTGAAAAGTGTTATTTATCAATAGGATGTAAAAAAAGTGTTTTGTATAATAGTTTTTAAGTTTTATTTCAACTGTAATGCATTGTGCTATATTTGACAATCCTAAACATTTTATTAGTTTTTTTAAGCATTTCAAATCTTTTAATGTTGCATCCTTATTTCATCGCTTTTTATAAAGACTGGAAACATTAAGTATGAAAAATTTCAAACAATAATTTTTATGCTATAATTGTATTCTCAAAAACGTAAGTATTTATTGAAACCTTATCAAACGCTAAGAATATCATGGCAGAAAATCATCATTTTTAAATGAAAATTTAATTGTACTAAAACAGGTTTGAAATATAACGGTTGGCTGAAAGTTTATCTTAAAAATCGAATTAAATCAAGATATAGAACGAAAAACTTATTATTTGCAAGCGCACTTTATAAACAGCTCTCATAAAAATAATTGCTACATTCTTTTTATGAGCTTTTATTTTTATGATTTTATCTTAATGATGGTCTTGAGCACTCACTTGGAAGTATTATTTGAAAAGATTAAGAAAAAGAAGATTTAAAGCATACTTTATGCTATCTACAATTTCTCACCTATTTGAGAAAGGCTCCTTTATTTAATTTTGACAGAATAAAACTCGTACAATTGTTAATGGAAGAAACGTATTTTCATGGAATCATATTAAAATAAAAACAACTATTAATAGATAAGTAAAGCGGAAATAATTTATTTTCGTCCAAATTGCCTACAGCAAAACCTATTTTATCTAGAAAAAGGGAATGAAGTTTTTCTTCTCTGCCTGGTATTCCCTTCAGTAAATCGTTTTAATAAGCAGTCTTTAGACGACTGCAAAAAGGTTAATTACTTTAGTTTCAGTTCTGGAATAAAATAGAGTGTGTCTTTGGGATAAAATCCCACAGAAAAGAAATAACACTTTTGATTTGAAAACAATGTGGATCTTTCCGTAACAGTTACACACGTCTAATCTATTTACAAATTTCGAAGTTATTTAAAATTTCCGTTATAGACAGAACAAAATAAATTCATAGAAAAATTATTTTCAAAATGAATATTATGTCATAGACGACTGGGAAAATGTGAATTATTTCAGTTTTAGAATAAAATAGAGTGTTTCTATAGGATAAAATAACACAAACAAGAATAACATTTTCGATTTAAAAATAATGTGAATCTTTTTGTAACGAACAGATACATCTAATCTGTTTAGAAATCTCTAATCTGCTTAGGAATTATAAAAAAGATAACTTTCTTTAATATCTTGATAAAAATAAATCACGTTTATCGCTTTATTAAAATGATAATCAGGGCGGCCAATTATCTGCACTTTTTGCAAAAATTTATTCTCGTGGTAACTAAGTTAATAAACAATAAACAAAGTATTATTTCTTATCCATTTAAACTTATTTTCCCAGCAATGCGTATAAATGATTGGAAAGTTGATATGCAAAGCCCCTTTCTTACAGCTCTTTCGTTGTAGAGCCTTTAAAATGTTGGCAAAATTAAATGTTTCTGAGAGATTTCGTTTCTAAATGCCCACCACACTATCACTGGGCCTTCTCCAGGCCTTGAAATTTTTTGTTTGTTTTTAATAACACTTGGAGAAGCCAAGTTCGCCAGTAGTGATCTTATGAGACTTAAATTAGGAAAGTGACAATAAAGCACAGCAAGGTTGAAGGTACGTCTTAGCTGAAAACTCTACGGATAGATGGCAGCACCAGTCTTAAGTGATGCCTCTTTCTCTATTTCGTCATAAATCTTAAGAAAAAAAATATTTTTTCCAGATCCATTTATCCACATAACTACCTATCACAGGACTTTCGATTCCACATATTTTACGAGCATGTATATTCGAATGTACACAGTGGAGCTTAGCGATGTCGAACCCCGGCCCCGCCGGAAATCCGATTTTTTTCCCGCTCGGATACCATACGTCGATGGTTCATAAAATTTCGATCTGGAGATATTGATCTTCATAAGCACGCCGGTGGTCTAAAGCAAGGTGGATGACAACCAACTGAAAGCTGTAGGGGAAGCAAACCCATCTGAAACGACGCGTGAATTTGCATCAAGGTTTGAAGCTACCATCCGAACAATGTTAAGTCATCTGAAAGCAATCGGAAAAGTAAAGAAGCTGGATAGGTGGGATCCGCATGAGTTGAGCGAGCGTCATCAACGAAACCACTTCGAGGCTTGCTGTTCTTTGGTATCAAGACTAAAAGGCTATCCCTTTTTGAACCGGATAGTCACGTACGATGAAAAAGTGGATACTTTTTTATAATTGCAAGCGTTTGGCACAATGGTTGGACAAAGATGAAGCGCCAAAACTCACCCCAAAGCCGAATTACTGTTTGGTGGTTCAGCACGGGTGTTATACTCTATAGTTTCATGGGACCTGGGCAATCGATAACGGCGAACATTTACAGCGAACAGTTAGAAGAAATATGAGGCAGCTGCAAATTAAGAAGCCGAGATTGGTCAACAGGGAAAGACCAATCCAACTGTAGCACAAAGCTCGATCACACGTTGCAAGATCGACGTTATTTAAACTACAGGAGCTGGGCCTGGAAACCCTTTGTCACCCACCATACTCGCCAGATCTCGCTCCAACTGATTACCATTTTTTCCCGAGCTTCGGACAATTTTTGCAAGGAAAAATATTTAATTCTCCAACTTGCAGTGGAAAATGCATTTCAGGATTTCATCGCCAGCTTCTCTCCAGACTTTTCCGCTAGCGGTATTAGTAAGCTATCGTTAAAATGGCAACGTTGTATTGATAGTTTAGATGGATTTTGACTAAGTATATTATTTTTTGCCCGAGATATAAAAGACCAATCTTTCGGTCTCAAATCGGACATTTCATACTTAATGACCAATAGATTTTTAAGTTATTGTTGACCGTTGAGTCATGTGACGTCTTTTGATTTATTTTTTTTTGTGTGTGTGTGTCTGTGTGTGCGTGCGTGCGTGTGTGCGTGTTTTACGCTTTGGAAGCATAAACATTGTAAGTTAGTAGTGTGGTGTGCATACTACTAATGTGGTAACTACTAATGTGTAACTACTAATGAATGTGGCCGGTGCTTCTTGAACCGGTGCCGGTGCTTGTAGTGTGCCGGAGGACCACAAATGAGAACATTACATGTTGATGGATAGATGGAGAAGAACACATCTGACCTTGAAAAGAGGGTTTTTATATCTTTCTGGACAATATATTTAAATATTAATAGGTCTTCGTAACGTGCAACAGATCAATTTCCCAAGCTACTAAAGACACATCATCACATTCACACATCAATANATATATATATATATATATATATACATATATATATTGTGTTTTAAAAGTTAATTTAAAATGATTCACTTCATATAAATTGATTAAACTTATACATAAGTGCATAAGAATTAACGGATAGAATTGTTGCATTTTTAATGAAGGAATTAAAATATTTTTATAACATAAATGCAAAATTTCGAATAAAATTCATAATATTTATACAACGAGATATTCTTTTATTTCATTTCAAAATAGCTAGTTCATACAAAAAAAATACTCAGTCTATAATGCGATAGAATAAAAAATAATCAATAAAAAAATATCTTAATTTGTTTTGATGACTTAAAAAAACTTGAATTTATCTATTTTCGTCTAAATTTCCTGCATCAAAACATATTTTATCTAGTAAAAAGGAATACAATTTTCTTTTTCAATTAAACATTCCTTTCAGTAAATCAATTCAAATATCAGTTTTGGAAGACGGCAAAAAAGTTAATTACTTCAGTTTCAGTTCGAGAATAAGATAAAATGACACAAAAAAGGTATAATTGTTTAATTTGAAAGAAAAGAAAGTATGCAACTTTTTTTAAACTGACACATCTAGCCTGTTTACGAACTTAGAAATGGTTTACTTTACATTTCCAATCTGAACCAACAAAAAAAAGCTAGAAAAATTATCTTTAAAATAAATAAATTGTTTTCACGTACATTGCTTCAATTTTTTTTTTATCCGGAATAATTTTTTAAGTATTACTTAATGGAACTGTAGAATAGATAATTTCTTAACGCGAATTTATTTAATTATGTTTATCAAATTATCATATCGCGTTCCATCAAGTTTTCTCTGACGTGCTTATATTAGTATAGTAAGCATTAAACATGATAAAAAATCAATGAAAAAGGAACTTAAAATATGTTTTATTCATTTCGTTTTTCTTATGCTAATTATTTCTCGTGGTTAACTTTGAAGTAATTTTTTTCTTTTTCCTTAGGAACAGAAAATTAGTTTTAATATGCATATTTTGTAATTAATAACACTTCGCTACTTTAAGAAATTTATATGAATAAAAGTTGGAAAGTACTTTAATATTCCGCAGGTAAGTACAGTAAAACTAATTTTTTCCTGCCGCTGAAAACTTTTGAAGAATGCGAAAGTGATTAAAAACTGGTTTTCAAGTAAGGTTTTTTTTCTTTAAAATAACAGCAAATTTAAAAGGTTACTTTTATTATTCGAAAAAGTAAACTTTTTTTTCCTTAGAATGAGCAATTACTCGAAAAGTCAACTTTGCTTTATTATTAAACATACGAACTAAATATATTTTTCTACTTTCTACGTTAATTTTTATACACATATTTTTTTTTATTTCGTAAATAACTTGTATTTGTTCGAAATTCCCTGACTTCTTAGGCGGAATTAAATGATTTATTATTAAAATATAATCATAATTAAAAATATAATTCATAAATTTTTCACGCTAAATGAAATAAAAAGTAATTGAATTTCAAAAATCGCTAAAGTTTTCTGTTATTTACTTTGTTTGTCTCAACTGTTGCACCACATTTTTAGGGGCTTTTTTAAAATGTTAATTCATAAACGTATTACTGCCTTTTAACGTTTGTAAATCTCATACAGAGGCACACTGTGTATTTAATTTAACCCTGAAGAGCCAATCTGAAAGAACAATATCGGTAATTTAGATACCTTTTTGAGTAACTTTACAAAGCAATCGTATTCATATAAATTGTAATACTCCAATTAAATAATTACCTGTACGTTTCGTACCTATATGATTTGAATTTATGTTAGTACAGCATTTTTAAACTAAAGTGGTTGCCGGAACTAAAAAGTATTGAATTTGTGTTTCACTGTTTGAGGAACATCCGGCATGAAACGAGACGGAAAAGAGGAAACACTAGTAGTAGAACTATTTCAATAATAGATAATTTTCGAAAGGAGGTAACCGACTCTTAATAATAAACAATTCATTACTATTAATTTTTGTCCGTCCTAGTCCTAGTATTCCTTTTATACCCAGGTAGTATTCCTGTAAACCTAATATACTTTAGCTGGGCACCTGGACCGCGATGCGACCCCTATCCCATTCATCATGAAATTGAGCACTGTTTGAGGTTGATCATTGTAGTTAGCAGGCAGTGGGATAGCTTCTAATTTTTTTCAAGCGCTTTGCGTGAATAATTTTCTGTTTACATTTCTACATTCACTTCTATCATACCACCACTTATTTTCCAATCTTGCCAAAATCCCTTTCTTCATTGAAAGAACAGCAAGATTCAAAAGATTCCTAATGTTCGATCTCAAAGGATTTTGCATCTAAGTTACGAACGACCTTGTTATCATAAGGTTGTCTTCAGTCGTTCTTAGTGGACTCTATGAAGAAAGTATATTCCCCTTTGGTCTCCCGGACTCTGGGTATTCCTTCTTCATAGAATTGAAAAAATACGTATTTGCGAGAATTCATAAATTCCCACATGCGATAATAAACTGTTATCTTTGATCAACTGAAAAATTCTTGTGTTGATGAATACATCAGATTCCCATATTCACCTTCTGTCTGCTTGGTAAGATCATTTGCTGAGCTTATAAGCGTTACCATCCTTTCTACTGTCAAGAAAACTGCTAAATTTGCAGTATATGAAGATATGATGATGACTGTGAGGAACCGCCCCACGCACTTCCAACAATACGTCCAGAAAAAGATCTTGAAAAATATCACAGCCTTGTTGCATAAAGTCTCCTAGAGAGAACCACTAACTATTATAAAGAGAGAAGTCATTTGAAGTATTAGGGCCCATAAAGTGTTCTTCATATCACCACTCTTGTAGTGAAAATCGACTCACTAGGAAGAGAACTGTAGAGACTCCTACATAAGCAAAAATAATGCACATCCAAATTTTTTCGGACAGAGGGTTCATGAAGGAAAAAGACTCCAGGTTTCTTTTCATAGGCTTCTTAACACATTGAATGCCATTGGGGTTGCCGGTGACCGGCACTGGATTTTTTCGTAGCCCCACGGGGGCCACCGGCGAAGCCAAGATTATTAGAAACACATAATTCGAGTTAATTTTTAATATTTTTATATTATTATCGTTACTAAAATGGTTGAAGAAATTAATGCCATATACAACACGCAAAAATGGTTTTATTTATAAACACAGAGACGCAACTTCCCCCGGACAGTGAATATATATTTTTAAGTGGTAGTTTATTAATTTTAATTCTTGGTTTAATAAATTCAATTTAGTCGATTTTTATCCACCACTATTTCTAAACAATTCGTAGGCTTATACAATTCACCACTTTTTCAAATATTTCATAACCAAACCTTTTAAATAACTAGCAAAATCTGTCAAGTTTGCAAATTTAGTTTGTAGATACTTACCGTTAGGCAAAGCCATGTGAAACTAACGTGGCATTCATCGTGTTAATCATGATGCTGATTCCAAGAGACATGAACGGCATCGTGAAGTCAATAACCCTTTCCCTGGTTGACGTGATGGTCAATATCGACTTCCTCATTTCTTTGGAGCTGAAAAAAAAGTCCTAGACGCAGTGTTTTAATTTTACTGGGCACCTAGGCCGCTACCCGCCCCTATACCATTTATCGTGGAACTTTAGCACTATTTTGGTTGAAAATTGAGATAAGCAGGCAGTGGTGTTGCTTTTGTGAATGCTTCAAGCACTTTGCTTGAATAACTAAAGAGGAATCAAAAATAAAATGAGCAGCTTGCTCTGAACTCAGTTTTTTTGAAGTTGTTCAGAGCTGCAATAGCATAAGGAAACGTTATTTTCGGAAGGGTTGATGTAGCTATTTGTTTTGATAGTTATGATGTGAGGCGTCGGAGGTGAAATGTGCAGCTATTGGTCTGTAGTAGAGATGAGTCAAAAGTAATGGAACAGTGACTGCTCCAGTCACTGTGACAACCTGCTCCAACCAAACAGTTGTTACAGTGAAAAAAAACCTACTGCTGTTACTGTGACAAATTTCACTGCTACTTTCACTGTGACAAACTCCACTGCTACTTTCACTGTTACAAATATCACGGCTACTTTCACTGTGACAAATTTCCCTGCTACTGTCACTGCTCCAAAAATCATAGTGAAAATGTTGTTTTTCGCAGTTTGGATGTGACAGCCTATCGCTGGAAGCGCGCCTCTGATTTTCCTTGCTCTGCTGAGGTAAATGTTGCTGTTATTTTTATTCGAATATCTTAACGTCTAACTGCGTCCAGTCACTGTTTGATTTTGAACGTAAAACCAAGATCTCTGTTTTGATCATTTCTATAATTTGTGGTCTGATGAAATTGTTAGAAAAATGAAGAATCTTTAAAATAATCTTATTACAAATTTTTTTTCTCGCATATATTTGAATATAGTTAAGTTTTTATTTACACTAAAAAATTAAATCTAAATATATTTTTTCTTGATTTTTTTCTTGAAATAAGGCTGGATGTTGTATTATAAATATAAATTTTTCAATATATAAGAATCAATAATTTAAAAAATGCGTATTTCTGCGAGTTTGTTAATTATGAAATATGATCGAGGTAAAAGATATTATTTAAATTCTCTGTATTTTTACATCAAGTTAATTTCATTTACATTTTGAAGTGTGAAATAAAGTTTTCTATCTTTTTCATCCGTAAACTGGCAAGCTATTGCTTTTGTGAAATGAAAGTGACAAAAAGTAAATAAATGAAAAGAGATGAGACAAAAAGAAAACACAGAGATAGTAAGGAATCAGAAAAAAATTGAACACATCTACAATAATTTTCAACTGAAAATTTTAGGAAAAAAATGCGCAAATATTTTAAGTATTTTTTACGTATAATGTTAATTATAAATTTGTGTGCTAGAGAAACAGTGTGTTGTGGATACAAAGCTGTCCTCACACTCCGGAGTTCCTAGGTTCGATTCCTGTCGGTTGCATGGCATTAGCTACATTTTCGTTCATAAATTTATATCCATGAATTTTTTGATGATCATTACTCTTATAATTGCCACAAATTTTAAAATCATTATTGAAGAAATAATATAGTGAAAGAAATATTCGATAATCAAAAAATTGAAATTGGAATTTTTTAATAACAGAATTAAAAGTTTTTCAAAAAGTGAATTCCATTTCCAAGTTCTATATTATATTTAATATCGAATTAATATTTTATTTTATTCATTTATTATTCGGCTTTTGAAACATACTATCATTTAAGAACTATGCAATTTTTTTTCTTTTTTAATTTCCGTCCTCTCCTACTTTTGTGGATAGAAAGTTTACGATTGAAAGAAAAAAATAGAGTAGAGGGAAAAGTGTATTTAGAGTTCTACCTGTGCATCTTCTTGATAACTCATATATTCTTAATGACACATCTATGCATGCCTAACAAAAATATTGATTAATTGTTATTTACTGAAATAAACAAGAATTATGATGGCATAATGCAGTTAAATATTTATATTCATTAATAAAACTAAAACAAAGTTTTTTTTTCCATTCCGAACAGCAAAATTTAAAGAAAAATTGTTTGGTGGAGCCATGTGTTGGCTCCTACTTTTCTGACGGTCTCGTTGTATACCTTGGGGTACAAAATTAATACTCACCACACCAGGATAAAATAAACGCATAATTAAGGAAATACCTCATCAGAACTACAAAAAAAATTAAGTAGACTTTTGCTTTTATACCGTGCATTCTTTTTTTTTATAAGGGAAATTTTTTTTATGAAACGTAGAAAAGCTATGAAGATGTTCATCAATACAGTGATATTTTTTGTCAGACAACATTATTTAAAATTCACTTATGATTAAGTTTGCACTTTACTGTATATTTAATGAAGAAATCAGTATTAATTAAAACAAAATATCGAATTAATGTCATCATTCATCTTTTTAAATACAAAAAATAACTGCTAAAATTCGGGGATTTGATTTTTTACTGTGTAAACATTATGGAAATATAGTAATATTACAAGATATAGTATAGTATAGATAAATACAGTAAACAAGATGCAGTAAACATTATGGAAATATTAGCAACGCGAACTATGAGCTATAACTTAATATTCTTTATCTGAGATAAAATCTTTTCTTATGTTATTTTAACATATTACAAGAATTGAAAAAAGGTCCCATGCTGGTTATTAAAAATCATACTATTATATTGCATACTACTATAATGAATGTTTAAACGACGCCAAAAACATTATCGAAAAGTTAAAAATGGAATAGTTACGTTTCAATGCTTTTTACTTTACAGAGTGAATTTTTAAGAAACTCGCACCATTTTATTTTCTTTATTTTAATTTCCTCGATTATATGTATATGATCTTTATTAATCTAATTTTTTTTTAAAAATTCATCAAGTATATATTAAGGCAGAAAAATATGAAAGTTTAATTTTTCACAATACCAATTTATTAACTAAAATGCATTTTATATACAATTCAAATTTCAAGAAAGACAGGTGACGATTTATATTAGATTGCTCTATTCTAAATATTCACTAGCTTAAAATTATGCTGGTGAGTGTCATGAATGAAAATTAGCATTATCCAAATAATAAGTTGTTGGCGCTCGAGCTAATTTTTTATTTCATTTAAATAAATATGAAAAACTTTTAATCTTGAGTAAGCTGATCAGCACTCTGAAAATTGACGCAAAGTATCTGAAAGAGCTTTCGAAAGCCCACTTCTCAACTTTTCCAATTATTTAAAAAAAAATATTTCTGTTCTCAGAACAATAAATTGGAAATGGAACGATAGAGCACATGCAGAGATGCCGACTGCTCCGGACACGCCAAAATAATTAAAAAACCGGTAAATAACTTCAAGGTAAATTTTGCATACATTTTTGACTATTTTTGCTTGCTTTTTAAGAGATATAGCTTGACATAATTACTATAAAGTGATAAATTGTATAAGCTTACGAATTATTTGGAGATCGTGGATGATAAATATCTACTAAATTGAATTTATTAAACCAAGAATCACAATTAATAAACTACCACTTAAAAATATTTATTTGCTGTCTGGACCAAGTTGGCATCTCTGCACATGTTTTGAAATATTATATCAGTATAGAAATTTAAATACTTTTTTTTTCTCAGAGCGTTAGTCACCTTTATTCCGAAAGCAGGAAAACTGGTAGCTTAATTATTATTTTTTTTTATATATATACATTTTTTTATGATGTAAAGACATTTGTATTTACAGATATATCTTAGACCTTATATTTTGATTTTACATTATGCACTCTCAATATTTTTTTTAAAGTAAAGCATTACTCACATCAGAGGTTATCAACTTACTTAAACCGGTTAACGCCCAGCGTCATATATTTAGGACAGTTCCTTTTTTCTAAGACATTCAATGTGCTGGGAAACTTTTTTCAGCATTTTTATTTATCTGGGTGAATTAAAAGATTCTCAGATACCACAACGATTTAGTTATTTCTGATTATTTCTAGAATTCTAAGGAGCAAGTAATTTTTGATCTATCAAAGACTTTTTGAATGCCTTTACAGTAGAAAAACCAATTAATTTCGATAATATATTATACCACTTTGTCCATAACACCACTTTTTGTATCATTTCAATTCATAAATTCGGTACAAAACGGGTTAATCCTCTCTGGTGCAGTGTAACTAGTCCGGTTATACTAATGAACGCACAGATTTTTTGAACAAAAAACAGGCCAAAAAATTCTCAATATTTTTAATGTAAAAAAACACATTTTAGAACATTGTCTTTTCTTTCGGCGAACAATTTTGATATACTGCGTTTTTGTTCCAAGGAAAAAGGCTATACTCAGAGATGCCAACTGTTCCCGATACACCAAAAAATTAAAAAAAAAACGGTACATAAATAGAAAGTAAATTTTGCAAATATGAGACTATTTTTGCTTGCTTTTTAAAAGGTATAGCATGACATATATATGCATACCCTCCAACTGCTACGGAATTTCCGTAGTTTCAGAAATCTTCTTTTCAGACGGTAGCAAAATTAATGTCTTAATATTTAAAAAAAATTAATTTTAGCGTAACTTGTCCACTATTACTTATAAAAGTGCAGGCCATATGGCTAGATTCTTAAGTTCTGATAAAAGTTTTATGAGAGATCCATTTGCTTTAAAAATTTCTACTTTGGTTCGCTACCACTAGAAAGAATTATTTTCAAAATCCTCATAAGTTGGAGGGTATGTATATATGTATAACAAAGTGGTGAATTATATAAGCCTACGAATTATTTAGAAATAGTGGTGGCTAAAAATCTACTAAATTAAGTTTATTAAACCGAGAATCACAATTGATAAACTACTAGTTTAAAATATATATTTGCTGTCCGGAGCAAGTGTGCATTTCTGTATATGCCGTAAGATTAAAAATAATTGTCCGTGGGTAATCTTAATCTTTTCTAGACGAGCGAGTCATAAATATATTCTTCTGGAATCAGAAATATGATGGAAAAAAATAAAAAGCGGTAGCATAAGTTTGAGCATGACTAACCCAACGCCTCCTATAACTGAAAGCCTCCACACAGTTTTTTGTAGGTATTCAGATCAGACCACTATAAAGTTAAACCAAATAGTGAAAGAACCATTTAATATGAAATCTATTAAAAATTTGAAACTGGTAGCAAATATATGTTTAAAAATTTTTTTAATTTATGAATATAACTGGTTTGTTTTATTTACTTGTCAACCACTACAGATTCAACTCTCAAATATATATGATAAATTTCTCTCAAGTACTTTTATAATAGAATTTGGATTCATGGGCACAAGTGGTTCGCTTTTTAACTAATCTGCGCAGACTGCTTATAAGAAACCGTGTTGAGGCTTTCTGATGTAGGAGGTGATGACTAATCTGACAACCTTATTTTTGCCTTCACTTTAAATCTAATACATCCAATCTATGCTTGTTAAAAGTGTAACTATATAATTTTTAATTTAAACTAATTCTTGGTGAATTAAATAAAGAAAGCTATTATTACACATCCAACAAATAAACTACTAAGAAAATAGTTTGACTACCAGTTTCATCTTTTTTACCGTGATTTTCGCCACTCAGAGAATGAATATATGACTCCACCTCTGCTGTATACATTGTTTATTAAAAATCATTACTTAACATAAAAATGACTACTAAGTATAACGATTAATTATTTTAATCGATTACATTAAAAATTTATGATATCTATTAATTTTTCAAAAAACTAATTATATCGATTATTTATTAAAAATATCTAATCGATTAATTTATACCATATTTATTTTAAAAAAATGATTAATCGAATTGATATATCGAAATAAGCACAGTCACTGCTATTCGTCACTGTTACTTTGGAACCACTGTAGCAGAGGTAACAGTGACAGAGAAATAGCAGTTTTCTCAACCCTAGTCTGTAGTTATAATCTTTGCTAAAACTTTCAAATTTAAAGATTTCATTAAAAATTGCTGTTATTTTATCATTCTCCGGGAATGAAGCGTTTGAATATATGAGTTGTACCCGTTAAAGAAATTGGTAGTTATGTATATTTTATTATTCCCGAAAAAAAACTAAAAATGAAATTTATTTTTTGTCAATTTTTACTCTTTTCCGTCTTGATGTATACGAACTTTCAGCCCTGTGAAACATCAAGTATCTTATGTTCAGTATGTTAACCCCATTCTTCTCTCATTGTTAAACCAATTTCGATGAATGAGCAGATAGCCCTACGGGACAAGTACTCAGAAATATAATGCTTAAATCAGAAACTGTAACATCAAGTTACGAAAGCAATTTTTAGTTAAGCAACGCATTAACAAATACTGCCTCAATTAAAGCACTGTCATTGATAATCCATATTTAATCTCTCTGTTGCTTAAAGTAATGTCAAAGCTTTGTTGCTTAAAGTGTCTGATAATTTGGTTACTTTTTTTCAGTAACTTTAGTAATACAATTCAGTCACATTCTTCTTAACCGAAACTACTGCATCACCTGCAGTTAGTTCAATACTAGGGAATAATCTAAATTTCTATCTCGCACATTAATGCGATATTTTTCGCCTAGTTTTTCCCCGATATTAAAGAAACTTTACAGCTGCAATTTTTGTGCATTTAACAAAATTTCATCATTATAGGCATTTTTTACCTGCCCCTTAAAATATATATTAAATTCAATGAATTTAGAAATATTATTAACAATTTAGTTGAATTTTTTTTCGACTTGCACTTAAACCTATGCGCCGAAATTATAGCAGTTATATAAGTGTTAAATTTAATTCTTCCATATTTTTTTCTTGTTTACGTTGTATTTAGTTATTCAGCGTAAGTGCTACATATGCACATTTTTATGCAATGAAAATACTTTTAAGCAGTTACCTTTCTAAAATACTAAAATAAATCGCAGTCATCGCCCTCAGAGAAGAAAGCAATGATTTACGAACAAGGAGCAGTCAAATACACACCTTTGGATTCCAAAATGGATTTGGCGACTGGCCACAAATATCTACGTTTCTGCGGGTAAAAAACAAAATTCAGGTCAATTTGAGCGATTCTGCCAATCCGTGGCCCAACAGTGCAATGTATGCATTGCTAGGAACAGTGGAAACAATGAACATCTTCTGTGTCCGCCACAACACATGTAATATGTTTGACCATTAAATAATTCAGATGATCCTAATCTTACATTTCTATGATTCTTGTTTGTGCCTATCATACTACTTTCTTATGACGTTTCCGATCATGGGTTGATAAGCAATTCTAAATCCTCGTGATGTACCTTACCTCCTCTTAACCCTTTTTCGCCGACCGTCGCAATGCCAGCATAAAACCGTATCAATCAGGGTAAAAAGATAAAACTGGTAATCAAAGTAGATCTTTAGCAGTTTATTTGTGCGAGGGGTTACAATTGTTTATTTAATTTACCATTACTTAGTTCAAAGTTAAACAAACAATAACTAAAGTAAAAGCAAAGTAAATCTGTCAAATGAGCAACGCCTACATTTACGTTATCGTTTTTTATTTATTTACATTCTGATTCTGATTTTTTATGATTGCGTTTATGAATCACTCGTCCCCAAGGGGTTAAGGCTTATCCCAATAATTCTGGAACACCCTGTATGCTTATTAACTTATACGTTCTCTATACAATATAAACTTATAAATTTATGCATAAAATAAACCAAGCTAAAAATTATCATTTTGAAAAAAATATACAACTTATTTATAACAAAATTATTTCATATTTGAAATCCCCAAATCCGACTGAAGCAAGAACAAGTACAAGCATAAATGTAACAACAAAAAAAAATTGTTCCCTTGTGTAATTTAAGATTATTAAAAAAATAGTCTTCTGTTACTATTTTAAGTATTTATATTCCGCAATTTATGCGACTAAGCATCGATGAACAAATAAAAAAAACTCTTCTCCAACAACGTAATATTTTAGAAAAAGAATCATATATATATTTCTTTTTTTGAATTAAATAACGTAAGGCTGAGCGATAAGCTACTTATTCAAACATTTACACAACCTTTTGAAACAGCTATGGTTGTTTGATTATTTCGTTTATTTTTCCGCTTGTTTCGTGTTCTACCGTATATTGCCAAACTTTCTAAAAGGAAATACCCAAAGCAATAACGTCAACTAGATAAATTTAATGAAAAACAAAGATTTGTCTTTTTTTTATCTTCTTTGGTGAATAGGCTTCCTTCAATGCAACATTATTTTGCTTCAACCGTATTACAAAATTGAAACGAATTAGAATTCATATTTATAATGCTTATGACGATCGCTGAAAAATGAAAAATAATCTGGTTTTTATTCGTAAAAGTGTAATTGACATTATTTTTGTTCCATTTTTACTAGAACTCTAAAATTTCATAACTTATTTGGAAGACATTTGCGAACATTTGTGAAATTAATATTTCTATTAGCAACGTATTTCTTGTAAAACGGAATAAACACTCAAAAGTTTGAGAAATCTCAATACTTTCCCTCACCAGGATTTTCCAAAGTTATCCAAGTTACGGCACTCTTAAATAATTTAAAGTTGTCTAATGGTACTGCAGTCTTGCAATTTTCTTCTGGGCATTGTACTTGTTATATATACGTATATAATGAATGTTTCAAATTAGTATGACTATGAAATAAAAACTATGAAAGAAAATTGTGAGAATCTAAATAGTTAACCCATGTTACCCAACTTTTGCTACCACTTAAATACCACATAAATCACAGAGATAGTAAGAAATCAGAAAACAATGAGCACATCAACAATAATTTTCAAATTAAAATTTTGAGAAATATGCGCAAATATTTTAAGTATTTTTTGGAATAATGTTAATTATAAATTTGCGTGCTTGAGAAACAGTGTGTTGTGGATACGAAGCTGCCCTCGCACTCCGGAGTTACCAGGTTCGATTCCTGTCGGTTGCATGAGAATAGTTACCTTATTGTTTATAGACTTATATCTATGGAGTTGATGCATAAGTTCCCGCGTTTTTTTTTTTTAGATAAATTTATTTTTGAACATAAAGTAACAATATTTTAGTCAATAATGTACTCTCCGTTGTTGTTCACGACTTCCTCTCAACGTTCATCGAGTTTTTCGAGGCCTCTCCGGAAGAAATCTCCAGGTAGCTTCATGGGTGAAAGCCCTTATATAGCAAGACGGAAAAGAGAAAAACCTGGTACGTAAAACATTTCATTCCAGCATTTTTTTAAAAAAAAAATGAAATATCTGTAACTATCAAGATTTTTTTTATAATTCTGGCATATATATAAAACTGCTTCTTTTGCAAGATAAGTAGATATTGATGAAAAATTTAAAAAAAGAATAAGTAAACTCCTCCCCAAAACTAGCTATAACTGAAATGGTTTTACAACCAGCTTTTCCTCTTTTTCGTCTCGCTTTTTCCCCTGGGTAGCGTCTCGAAAAAGTCGTCCAACCAAGTAATTCAACGTCATTATTAAACGAAACGCCGCGTAAACATTTGACAACGCACAGAACAAATCTCTCTATCAGCTTCTGTGAATTTGGCACCTCGATTATTAAACGCAAAGAGAAAGTGGTGTCGGAAATGCTCGTTTTTGTAGACTTGATACTCCTTTTAAATGCTATAAAAAGTAACAAACATTAAAGTCAGCAAAAAAGGGAAATACACTATTTTATAGAGCGAAAATTCTCTTTCGAATAACACAAAAGATTATACCAATACATTTCATTTTCAGCGCAAACTTTTTAAATTTAAGAAAACGCGGGAACCTATGCATCAACCCAATTTAAATTTTTCGATGATCATTACTCTTATAAATGCCACAAATTTTTAAAATCATTATTGAAGAAATATTCGATAATCAAAAAATTTAATTTGAAATTTTGAAATAACAGAATTAAAAGTTTTTCAAAAAGTAAATTTCATTTCCAAGCTCTATAATATATTTAATATCAAATTAATATTTGATTTGATTTATTTACTATACACCTTTTGAAACATAATATCTTTTGAGAACAATATAACTTTTTTTTCTCTTTTAATTTCCGCCCTCTCCTATTTTGTGGATAGAAAGTTGATGATTGAAATGAAAAATATAGTAAAGCGAAAAGTGTAAAATATGAATTCAGTTAAACTTTGGTGCTCACAGATTGTGATAATTCGTTTTTTTTATTTTAATTTATTTATTTTTCACTTTTTCCGTTTTGAACTCTAAGGCTTTCTTCTATAATACTTTAGAACTCAATCTGTACATCTTCTTGATTACTCATATATCCTTAATGACACATCTATGCATGCCTAACAAAAATATTGATTAATTGTTATTTACTGAAATAAACAAGAATTATGATGGCATAATGCAGTTAAATATTTATATTCATTAATAAAACTAAAACAAAGTGTTTTTTTTCCATTCCGAACAGCAAAATTAAAAAAAAAATTTTTTGGTGGAGCCATCTGTTGGCTCCTACTTTTTTGACTGTCTCGTTGTATACCTTGGTGTACAAAATTA
>NC_092209.1:24169593-24186406 GCF_043381705.1 Parasteatoda tepidariorum | reverse complement strand
CTAAAATTTTTCCTATCTTTTTAGAATCATCCTGTATATATATCTATAATTGCTGGTGTTAAAGAGAGTTATTAACTTTCTTGATGTTTTAACTTTCTTGATGTTTTAACTTGATTGATCGAAATTTATCGATTAATCGAATTTAACAATAGGACGTGGATTATTGTGTTACGAATGAATATTCTTTTTACTTATTATAACAATCACTTTTGTTATGCTTCTCTTTAACGAGCGGATAGTGAGTTTCAAAAGAACAAATGGCAACACACTATTCAAAACTCACTATTCAAAGTACAGTGCAGACACACAGAGAAGGAGTTACTGTTGACATGTTTTGATAAAACTTCATCTAAAAAAAACGCAGCTGAAAGAAACTCAATTTCTTTTATACTAAGTATAGCACTGTTCAAAATGTTTTGTTCTTAATATTCACTTGTTTTGACACTTTTTATTTCTTCATGCATTTATTTATTTATGAATATTATAATTGAAAAGAAGGCGTCATACCCATAAAAGTAAGTTTGTCCCTTTAAAAGTATGTAACTGTATTTTGAATAAAAATGTTTATTTTTAATTATCTTCTGAATATGTCATAAAGTAATATAATTTGGTCAACACAAATGATAAATTATCATTATATAATGATGAGATTGGTCAACACAAATGATAAATTATCATTATATAATGATTGTATTATTGCAAACATTGGGAAATAAATAAATTTTTTGTTGTTGTTCTTAATCTAAGTTCATAATATAAAATATTAAAGCAATTGGAGAAACCCATGTGTAATAAAGACAAAAAATACAGGATGATTCATAAAGAAATATTCCGTTTCAATGTATTATACATCAAGAACAATGTAAGATATTACATTGAATATATTGAATACATAAGAAATGATTGGGATTATTTTAAATTTTGAAAGAGAGGGGTGTTCTACGTGTGACCTCTTAGTCACACAACATACATCAAGTTAATTATCCATTTCCGTCAAAACGCGTGTAAACGTATCAGAATCAAGTACATCGATAGTGATCAATTCCGCTAAGTTTTCAATATTCCACATCATTAGGAAGGTAAACAAGAAAATATTTACTTTCGTTGAAAACAGAACACAAAATTCGTTGAGCAACACATACGAGATTTCCCAAAGGTGTGTTCTGTGCAATAACCAGAAAGAAAATGTCAACACTCATTTTTTCAAGAGAAAATTGTCACGGGAGCCACTTTTTCGGATATGATAACACTTGGTTGATACCATAGTTGCAAGACAACATCGACAATTTTATTTTCCAATTGGATGGTGAACCACTACACTGGTCAGCCTTCGTGCGATAGATTGGCCGAGTCAAAGCCTCCTATAACTAAAAGCAACCACACGATTTTTAAACCAGTTTACAAAAAAGCCATTTAATACAAAATCTATCGCTAAAAATTTGTTTAGTTAATGAATATACTTGGTTTGTCTTATTTACTTGTCAACCACCACAAATTCAATTCTTAAATATATATGATAAATTTCTTCCAATTACTTTTAAAAAAGAATTTGGGTTCATGCGCACAAGTGGTTTACTTTTTAAATAGTCTGCGCAGACTACTGACCGTGAGGTTTTCTGATGTAGGAGGTGATGGCCAAGCCGCAGACGACAACATGCCATTTACCCAGAAGTCCTGAACTAAGTTCTAACACCTCGTGATTTTATTTTGTAGAATTAAGTAAAGCACAATGTATTCGTCCATATACTTCGTGTTTATTTGGTGCAACGTGTCCTTTTTTGGACCTTGCGCCATTAAACCCCACATTCAATTCAATTCAATTCATGTTTATTTAGCGGGGCTGCAACATCATATGACAGTCATTATCAATGGATTTGATTCAGATATCTAAACGTGCGTTTGAGCAGGAATGGATTACCGGCTAGATGTGGGACTAAGGGGTCGGACATGGAGTATCTGCTACTGTGCCCGACTTAAAATAATCCCATACAATTCTGTTGAAGGTAACATATCATATCTTACATTGTTTCACATTTATAGAGCATTGAAAATGTATTGACCCTGTCTGAATGGAATGAATGTCCCCATGAATCACCCTGTATATTGAAAACGCATTTAATTTATTTATTTTGAGATATAAATAAAGATGTTTTATCTTTTTTGTAGAAAGTGTATTCATATCTTTTAGTTTTATTGGTAATGGAGTAAATTTTGACTAGCGAATAATTTTAAGAATTGCCAATTTTTTTAAGCTAATTTATATATGTATAAAAAATATCTCATAGTTTCCTAATTAAACGGAAGAAAGTTTGATTTATAAGCTAAAAAATGTTTTGCCATTTATTCATTAATTCTTCAGGATCTGCCATCGATTTGCATGAAGAAAAAAAAAGAAATACTAATGAGTATTTTTCGCAGAGTTTGTTTTTATAACGAGTTACGATATAAAAAAATAATTTGAGCGTTAATCAAACATACAAAATAACATTCCGTAAAATTACTTGATTACTAATTTTATTCTCTTGCGTTTACGAGTTAGTGTATGAATATTTGTCTTTCAATGCTAGAGAGGATGCATCTAAAAATCGATATATATTTTTTGAGAGAAGAAAGAATCATAGTTCAAAGTAAAACATAATAACATTACTGAAATTGATGATAATTTCTGAGATAACACAATATGAGAAATAATATTTAATACTCATTTGAGGTTAAGTTTTTTTTTGGGTTTCTACGTAAATGTTTGATTATTTTACTTAAAAATTTATTGATACCTTATCTAAAAAAACATCTATAATGTCAGGAAAGATTAAGTTACCAGGCCTTTAATTAATACATAATACCAATAGAATTTGAAACTTGTTTTTTGTTACATAGCTTCACATGTTTATGAAATACAGAGTGATATAATATAAAAAAAAGTACTTTGGTGAATTTTAAAAAAATATTAGCAAAATGAAAATCAGTGAAAGCTAATCAACTAGGGATTTTCCGCTGGCATGCAACGTCTCTTATAACTGAAAGCCTCCACGCGGTTTTTTGTAGGTAGCAGAGATGCCAACTGCTCCGGACACGCCAAAATAATTTAAAAAACGGTTAATAACTACAAAATAAATTTCGCAAATATTTGACCATTTTTGCTTGCTTTTAAAAAAGTATAGCATGACGTAAGTACTGTAAAGTGTTGAATCATGTAAGCCTACGAATTATTTAGAAATAGTGATGGATAAAAATCTACTAAATTGAATTTATTAAGTCAAGAATCACTATTGATAAACTACCACTTTAAAATATATATTTGCAATCCGGAGCAAGTTGGCATCTCTGAGGCAGTTTGATCAGACCGCTATGAGGGTAAGCCAATTAGTGAAAGAACCATTTATTATGAAATCTATTAAAAATTAGAAAGTGGTAGCAAATATATGTCTAAAAATTTTTTTTAATTCATGAATACAGAGATGCCATCTTGCTCCGGACAAAAATAAATATTATAGAGTGGTAGTTTATTAATTATGATTCTTTGTTTAATAAATTCAATTTATTAGATTGTTATCTACCACTATTTCTAAACAATCCGTAAGCTTATATATTTACCACTTTATCAAAGCAACGTCATGCTTAATCTGTTAAAAAGTAAGCAAAAGTAATCAAATATTTGCATATTTTAGTTTGTAGTTATTTACCGTTTTTAAAATTAAACTGGAGTGTCCGGAGCAGTTGGCATCTCTGTGAATATAATTAGTTTGTTTAATTTACTTCTCAACCACTACAGATTCGATTCTCAAATATATATGATAAATTTCTCTCAAGTACTTTTAAAATAGAATTTGGGTTCATGCGCACAATTAGTTCGCCTTATAAATAATCTGCTCAGACTACTTATAAGAAAGCTTCTTGATGTAGGAGGTGATGGCTTATGTCGGCCGTCTTGATCACTCTATCAGGGCTGCTAACCACCACGCTTTTTATAAAATATTTTATTTAGTAGCAGAAGATTAAAAACTAAAGATCTTAGAATATTTGGTAGTTTTGCCCATACTTTAATAGTCTCACCAAGAGAGAGTAGGATTTGGTTTGGTTTAATGGTTCAAACTACATCTGCTGACTTGTGTGCTCAATTAAGACTTATAAAACTTTGTCAAGTAGAAGAACAGATAGCACAATATAGAGAAGGGTAGCATCGGACCCACTATGCACGGCGTTTGGCATTAGATATCGCTCGGCCACCAAGGCCCCGAGAGAGTAGGAACAAAGTGGCGTTTCATAGGAACTTCTGAAATACGAATCTATACACTAAAACATAAAATTACTGGAAGAAATTTCCCACCAAAGAGTAGAAATTGGCATCTCTGCTCTATTCATCTGATCTTTGCAACTGGGATTGGCAGTACAGATAGGCCAAGACCAGAGTGTCCAGTAAATATTTTGTGACCTTTATTCCACATTCGATAATGTTTGAACTAATTAAGAGTTAAGATAGAATTTTTTAAAATTGTTGATTACGAATTATTTTTGAAAACGAAGTAATAAATACCAAAGTTATTTTTTAAGTCTCTCGATAACAGAAGACACTTTGAGCAATACAGTGAGACTATTGAGGCAGTATTAACCTCTTGTGAATTAAGGTGTCCATTAGGTTACCTCACAAAATACCGGGTACCCACTACTTGGAAAAAAATTAAAAGTGGAGACAAACTTTTCTCAAGACTTCTCAAAAGTTAACTTCCACTTTAGTTTCATTAGACCAATTTTGAAAATCCCCCCCCCTTACGATACACGAAATGAAAATATTTAGGCAGTTATAAGTATTTCAAAGTATGTATATTTTTTAAAATTTAGCTACCACTTTAAAACAATCTCCTGGCTGTGCTTGAGGCGTGCTATATCAGATCTAAAGAGATTAAACATAAATTCCAGCGAATAATCTTAAAAGCGTTGCTTAACTCAAAAAGTAGCTCAATAATTCTCACTCTGTAAGTAAGGCATGCAAAAATGCATTAAAGGTAACATTTTAGAGCGGAAAATCCGTTTGGTTTATTAGTTTTCGTTTGGTAAACGAGAACAATTTATTCCTAGCGTTTAGTAAAGTTGTTGAAAGAAAATCCTGCTAGAAAGATGTATTAAAAAATAGCCCAGACTCATAAAAATCTTTAAATTTTATGATTGGCGTTACAGCAAAATGAAATAACAACAAAATAATTAAATATTTTAATTAAAAGCACAGAGAGTTTACATATTTCAAAAAAATGTTGCGAAGATCTATTATCTCGACGCTATTTTACATATGGTTAAGGGGAAAATAGTTTAAATATTGGTATAATCATTACCTCCTACATCAGAAAGCCCCCACACGTTTTTTTTTACAAGTAGTCTGCTTAGACTATTTAAAAAGTGAACCAGCTGTGTTCATGAATCTAAATTATTTTTTAAAAGTAATTGAGAGAAATTTCTCATATATAATTGTGAATTGAATCTGTAGTGGTTGACAAGTAAATAAGACAAACCAATCATATTCAAAAATTAAACATATTTTTAGAAACTTATTTGCTATTACTATCTTATTTTTACTAGATTTTCTATTAAATGCTTCGTTCGTAAAATTGTTTATTTTCATAGTGGTCTGATCGGACTACCTACAAAAAACAGTGTGGAGGCTTTCAGTTATAGGAAGCTTTGGTATAATCCGCGGAAAGTGGTTCTTAAGGCTTATCGAGGTTCTGTGTATTAAGTGGGATGTCGATACCTCAAGCGAAGTCAATGGTATTTTTGCTAAAGGCACCCAAACACACTCAATCCAGACTATTCGGAGAAAAGACACCAGATTAAGAGGAACACCCAGGTCCTTCAGTTTGGAGTTTTATTTATAGAAGTTACATATATAATAAGAAGCCTTCGAAATGCCTTTAATTTTATAAAAACTTTACATATGAAAAACAACAACATAAAAACAGGTTTCTAACAGTTATTACAAATTTTTGAATAGATATGAAACGATTGTTTTGCATTTTTTGATCATCTTTAATGATTATTTTTTGTGAAATGCATCTGTAAGGGAATATTTCGTTTCGAACGTTCAGAGTGGTGAACTCTGAAAGTTAATGTGGTGTGGAAAAGTGTAAACTCTTGCTAGAATTAACATATATTTGCTAACAGTTTTGTTAATTTATGAGATTTCTGGTCACTTGGTGAAAAGTACCTGAATAAAAGACTCATTCTAAAATTAAAAGAACGAATGTGTTAAATGATGTATATTAAATGAATTTATTTTGACTCATAATGTTTTAAAAGACGGAACCAAAAGTTATTTTTTAAAAATAGATAAATCCTTTTACTTCAAAATTTGAATAAGGCTCTCCAGTACATTTATTAGCACATCAACTTTTTATAAAAATACCTCTATACCATTCCTAAATTATGACTAAGAATATAATGGGGTGCATTTAAGATTTCATCAGTTGAAGGAATGCTTATTGTGTTAGGAACCATCTTTTCATTTTCGTCGCAGTAAGCTTTCTTTAGTTTACTATTTCAAAACAAAATCAAGTCCTTCTCATCTACTCAACTCTTGCGTTATTAATTTATCATTATTCAATTTAGATTAAAATTTCCAATAGTCAGGCCTGTCAACTACTACGCTTATTGAAAAATACTTCATAGAGTAGTAGACATTTAAAAACCAAAGTTTCAGAATTTTTGGTAATTTTGCCAACATTTTAAAATCCTCACCACGAAAATGCTGGATTCACGTCTCACGACACAAAGAGGCGTTGTTTATGAACTTTTAAATCATTTATATGTAGTGGTGTGGAAAATAAGTTTAAATGAAAAAAAACAACAACATTAGACCATAAACGTAGCTAACACTAGAATAAATTTTTACGAAAAGCGGAATATACAAGGATTTATATATAGTGAATTTTGTAGTTTTTAGTAACCTTTTCTGGTGTATTGTAGCCAATCTGATAAATTTTTTTCAAGACATATTACAAACCCCTCTAACATTGTAAAATTAGTTGATTTTAAACGTATTATAACCACTGTTCTTTAAGGAAAAAAAAAACTAAAGTTTCTCATTTTAACAAAGATGCCAACTTCATGTCATCATTCACCCCGGAATACATGGTTTCATCAAGTAATGAAATTTGGTTAACGAACCAATTGCGCATTCAAGTCCTGGTGCTTCTCGGAGAATTTCGACTCGTCATCAACTTCATCGTCAAGCCTTCATGGCAGTCTTCAGTTGGAGCATTCGTAGCACGTGAGTGGCTTTGTTCTTATTTGTTCGCCAAGGTTCTTGATCATCAGCCAATCTGTCTCGCCGTCCTCTGGAGCTCTGCGACTATGTCACCCCAACGATGTGCCCCTGGTGGGAAGCGGCGGATCGAAAGGTCGGTGCGGCAACCCCCACAGCTCCGTGATCCCTCAATGAGTCATTACAGTATCGAAGAAATCAATCAGCGAATTGCTACTCGTGCTGCTCTTCTTAATCTAGTGAAGGAGAATAATGTCTTTAACCCGGAGACACTCACCTCTTACGAGCAGGAACTCATCGACTTAGAGCAAGCAAGGAGTCTACGGTGTCCTGTGGAACCTGAATCGACCACGCCCATGGAAGCGGAAAAGTCAAATCTGCCTGAAAAGACGACGGAACCCACAGTAACTGTTTCTTCCTGCGAGCCTCAACTAGAAATTACCCAAATCGAGCCACCTACTGAGATAAGTGTAGAAGAGGAGCCTCTTCCTAAAGTTTCCTCCCCCGAAAGACCGAGGAAGAGAAAAAAGAAAAGCCAAAATGCCAGCGGAAACCAGGAAACCATTTCTACCCGTCTTGAGCCAACACCTGAGATCACTTCATCCAAACTAGAATTGACGGAGCCTTCCACACCGACCAAGAACATTTACCTCCCGAGAAAACCTAAATTTCTCGTGCGAGGCCTTACAGTAGACATCCGAACGGAAGATCTTCGGAAAGATATAGAGGACAATGGTCGACGACCCTTCAAGATAGAGCAACTAAGAAAGAGGCATAACAACGGATACAAGCTCCTCCCCCTTTTTCTAGTGATACTCCATGACTTCCCAGAACATCGGGACTTTATTTCCACAAAGAATCTGCTATCCTTTCCAGTCCTAATCGAGAAATTTAATGGAGGGCGTTACGCCATCCAATGCAACAAGTACCAGAAATTTGGACATACACAGAAAACATGCTCAAGTGATCCAGCCTGCATGAAATGTGCAGGAGCACATTTTACCTACAAGTGCGTGAAGCCTCTCTCCCTTCCGGCCACATGCATCAATTGTCAAGGCGATCACCCGGCCTGTTTTACGGGCTGTGGTGCTCGGCCGATGCGAAATCATCGCAACTTCACGCGTAGACCACAAGATGCCCCCAGCAGTGCAGTGAAGTTCCTAAGGATCATCAAAGAACTTCAGGAACTTTTGAAAGACGAGAAAATCATCGCATTACTCATCTCCCTGCTCCCAGCCCTAAAGACGTAGATAAGGAGCCTCACCATCAAGCCTGCGCTACATCTTTCATGATGCCTTTCATTATTTTATCGCATTTCAGGTTCTTTTCCGAACCACCAATACAACTTTCCTACGCTTGTCCCTTTAGGATATTTCATGATGAATGGGATAAGGGCCATTTAGGCCTCAGATGCCCAGTTCTAAAACAACGAACGAAAGAAAGATGCCAACTTGCACCGTACATCAAATATATATTCTAAGGTGGTAGTTTATCAATTGTGATTCTCGGTTTAATAAATTAAATTTAGTAGATTTTCATGCACCACTATTTCTAAATAATTAGTAGGCTTATATATCCACCACTTTATTGTACATAGGTCATGTTATACCTCTTAAAAAGCAAGCAAAAATAGTCACATATTTGCAAAATTCACTTTCTAGATGTTTACCGTTTTTTTTTTAATTATTTGGCGTGTCGGGAGCAGTTGGCATCTCTGAATATAGCCTTTTTTCTTGGAACAAAAGCGCAGTATATCAAAATTGTGCACCAAAGGGAAAGAGAATGTTCTAATGTGTTCTTTTACATTAAATAAATTGAGATTTTTTGGTCTGTTTTTTTTCTTCAAAAATCTGTGCTTTAAGGGGTTAATTAGTATAACCGGACTAGTTACACTGCACCAGAGAGGGTTAAACTAAGTTGATAACCACTGATGTGAGTAATGCTTTACTTTAAAAAAAATATTGTGAATGCATAATTTAAAATCAAAATATAAGGTTTAAGATATATTTGTAAATACAAATAAATGTCTTTACATCATAAAGGAAAATATATATATATAAAAAAAATAATTAAGCTACCAGTTTTCTTCCTTCCAGATAAAGGTGGCTAACGCCGTGAGAAAATAAAAGTTTTTAAATTTCCATACTGATAAAATATTTCAGAACACGTGCTTTATCATTCCATTTCCAATTTATTGTTCTGAGAACAGAAATATACATTTTTTAATAACTGGAAAAGTAAAGAGGTGGGTTTTCAAAAGCTCTTTCAGATACTTTGCTTCAGTTTTTAAAGTGCTGATCAGCTTACTCAAGATTAAAAGTTTTTAATGAGACATTAGGGTTTATCATATTTATTTTAATGAAATGATAAATAAGCCCGAAAGCCAGCAACTTTTTATTTGGATAATACTTCTTTTCATTCAAACATTCACCAGCAACATTTTTGGCTAGTGAATACTTCAAATAACGGAAAATTTCAATTGACGGAACTGTTTCCTTCAAGAAAATTTAAATTATTTATAAAATGCATTTTAGTTAATAAATTGGTATTGTATAAAATTTAAAATATGATATTTCTTATATTAATACCTCTGCTATTGTGGTTCCAATGAAATAGTGACAAATAGCAGTGACTGTGTTTATTTCAATGTATTTATTCGATTAATCAATTTTTTTTAATAAAATATAGTATAAATTAATCGCTTGCATATTCTTAATACATAATCAATATAATTCGTTTTCAGTAAAATGTATAGATATTAATTTTTAATGTAATCGATTAAAATAGTTAATCGTTATGCTTAGTAGTCATTTTTATGTTAAGTAATGATTTTTAATAACCAATGTATGTAGCAGAGATGCCAACTTGCTCCATACAGCAAATATATACTTTAAAGTGGTATTTATCAATTGTGATTCTTGGTTTAATAAATTCAATTTAATAGATTTTTATCAACCACTATTTCTTAATAATTCGTAAGGTTATAAAATTCACAACTGTACGGTACATATGCATACCTGCCAACTTTTAATCCTTTCGAGGATGGTTTTTCCCAGTGGTAGTAAATTCGAATTTAAATTACAATTCGAGGCAGAAACATATGTTGTTTTTGGATAAAGCTTATCTGGACAAACACGACAGTATTTTACATCAAGATATATGCTTAAATTTTTTAAAAATAATGGTGGTCATAAAGATTTTAAATTAATTTTATAAATGGAAGGAATATATAGAAAGCATACATTTTACTACCACTTTAAATATAGAAATAAAATTTTACGCCAAATGCGTAAAAGTTGGCAGGTATGCATACGATATAGAGAAACTGCAAGAAAAGATTTATGATTACGTAGAATGGTGCTCAAAACTTCCGATTATTGATTAGAGAGCATAATGCATACCTGCCAATTCTTCCGGAAGATTTTTTTTCATATTTTAAGTGGTAGCAATACTCATGTTATTCCAATTAACTTTTTGAATTATAATGATAATTATAAATGAGTTTGACCACCACTACATATAAATAATTACAATAAATATATAAAAGCATAATAATCCTTGTGCAAACGAATTTCAACGGGATCAAAATATAAATATATTTTTGAGTCAGATTGTTTATTGTTTTACAACCACTCGGAAAGAGTAAAAGTTGGCAGGTATGATAATGATCTAGTACTTTTTGACCAAGTGATACCGAAGGTAAACAAAGCTACCTACTTACATGGCTGAAAGCCCTTAAATAGCAAGACGGAAAAGTGCAAAAACTGGTACGAAAGACATTTCATTTTAGCATTTTTTTGAGAAAAATAAAATATCTGTAACTATCAAGATTTCTTTTATAATTTTAGTCTATATATAAAACTGCTTCTTTTCCAAGGATAATGTAGATATTGTTGAATAGTTTTAAAAAGAATTAGTCAACTCCTTCCGGAAACTAGTTATAACCGAAATGGTTTTACTACCAGCCATTCCTTTTTTTCGTCTCGCTTTCACCCCTGCCTACTTAGCACTAGTCATTAACTCTCCGCGTACGGCTCAGTTTTTATACTTTCCTTTAAGTTACTTTTAGTTTGGTATTTTTCAATTTGAGTAATTTTTTCACCACTTAATATCAAAAATTATAAGTAAGATATAAAATGCAACGTTAAAGCATCAATCTACTGGTTACTATATTAAAAAGTAGGCGTTACTATCTTCCTTCCTTGGCACTCGGCAGATCCATATCTTTCATAAATGTNAATCCTTGTGCAAGCGAATTTCAACGGGATCAAAATATAAATATATTTTTGAGTCCGATTGTTTTTCGTTTATTGTTTTACAACCACTCTGAAAATCCATTCTCGGAAAGAGTAAAAGTTGGCAGGTATGATAATGATCTAGTACTTTTTAGCCAAGTGATACCGAAGGTAAACAAAGCTACCTACTTAGCTCTAGTCATTAACTCTCCGCGTACGGCTCAGTTTTTATACTTTCCTTTAAGTTACTTTTAGTTTAGTATTTTTCATTTTAAGTAATTTTTTCACCACTTAATATCAAAAATTATAAGTAAGATATAAAATGCAACGTTAAAGCATCAATCTACTGGTTACTATATTAAAAAGTAGGCGTTACTATCTTCCTTCCTTGGCACTCGGCAGATCCATATCTTTCATAAATGTTTATCGCGCACGGTGGATACACTTAAACGGGGAAATGGCGGGAGCCGTATTGAAATTAGGGGAAAAATTTCTTCGCTCGCAATTTTCACTTAATTCGTAGTGGGGGACGAAACAGATTCCCCGCTCAAATCGCGTGAGCCGTACGCGGAGGGTTAACAACAAACTGACTTGGTCGGATCATGTGAAAAATGTTAAAAATAAAGCCAAAATGCTGCAACGTTAAAACTACAGTCCATCATGTATAGTGAAAAATTGAGCCTGAAACTAAAGAGGTTACTGTACGCCTCCATGATAAGACCGATCATGACCTATGCCTCGTCAGCATGGTGTTACGTATCAGAACGTGAGCTTGGGAAACTCACAGCAACGCAGAACTGGATCTTGAGGAGACTAATTGGCGCAGAGTGGTATCAAAGAAATGTAGACATTCACTCGAACTTAGAGATGGACAGTTTCGAACATCACTTTCACAAGCAAAATCGTAACTTTTTTAACACGTTCAAGCGGTAGAAAGTGAATATACTGGTTCGGGAAATGAGAAAATACTGGTAGAAGAACTATTTCTATATTAGATAACATTCGGGCGGAGTTAATCTATTCTCAACAAAAACAATTCACTGTAAGGAAATTTATCACGGCGAAGAAGCAATTCAATATAAAAGTTGCATCCGTTAAAATAATTGGTAGTTAGGAATTTTTATTATTCTCGGAAAAAAACTAAAAAATTAAATTTATTGTAACCAGTTTTTACTCCAGTGCGCTGCCAAGATGAGACAATCTAGCGTGACCATCACCTCCTACACCAAGAAGCCTCCACACGGTCTTTCATAAGTAGTCTGCGCAGACTGCTTAAAAAGAGAACCAGTTGTGCGCATGTACCCAAAACGTTTTATAAAAGTAATTGAGAGAAATTTATCTTATATATTTGAGAATTGAATCTGTAGTAGTTGACAAGTGAATAAGGCAAGCCAATAATATTCATAAATAAAATAAATATTTAGTCATATATTTGCTAACACTTTCTTTTTTTAACTATATTCTGTATTAAATGACTTGTTCGGTAAGTGGATATCCTTCACAGTGGTCTGATCGGACTACCTATAAAATATCGTGTGGAGGCTTTGGCGTGACCCACCAGTGGGTCACCCCGGCGTGAACGTGTTAAGAAGGCTTTAGACCAGTGTTTCCCAACGTGGGGTCCGCGCCCCACCGGGGGGCAATTTGATTGTAAAGGGGGGCAATTCAAAAATGGACTCAACATGAGTTTAAACCTTTTGCTCTGGACCATTTAAATGCAATGCGAGATTTCGGTGACAAAATCGAAGGAAAAAAGCAAATTCTTAAATAATTGCGGCCAATGAATATTATGTGACTTAGGGATTTTTAAGGCGACAAACCTGAAATGAAGTATCTGTTTACAGTCGATGGTAAAGAATTTGTGAGTTATTTAACCAATATCTTTGAAAAACTGAATATATTAAGTAAGAAACTTCTAGGAGCAAATAAAACTCTTGTTGATGCGAAAGCGAAGATATTTGGCTTCATTACCCTTATTGAGTTATGTCAGAAATATATTAATAACAAAAACTTTGAACAGTTTCATTGGCTCCAAAAATATGAAGTAAATGATATCGCTTTACTTGTTATTGTCTATCATCTGAAAATTCTATCGGCTGATTTATAAGAAAGATATTCGGATTTAAAACAAATTTATTTTCCGACATGGATGTTGCAGTCTATGTTAGTGGATTTGCCTGATATATCAAATATATCAAGAACTTGCAGAAATGCAAAATGATTAGTCAGCTAAAACTCTATTTAATATGAAAGGTGTGATGTCATGACTTCGTGAGGAAACAAAAAACAAATACCCAAATTCAATCAAATGTGCAAGAAAACTATTGTTACCGATTCCNATCAATTTGATTTGTGTAAAAAAAGGAGCAATAAGAAGTAGAATGAATGAATTCGTAAGTTTGGAGTGTGTGAAACGGATGAGAAGAGAGGTGGATAATTTGTACCAGGGGCGTAAAATATTTGACAAACTTCTCACTAGTAGTTCAATTTATATTGATTATTTATTTTATTTTATTCACTCATTTATTGTATTTAATGTTCTGTATTCTTGTACTACAACATGCATAATTTCAAATTAATTTACTCGATCGTACCTGCCAACTCTTCCGGATTTTCCGGAAGATTTTATTTTCATATTTAAAGTGGTAGTAAATATATACTGTTTTTTTCTTTTATGAACTTAATTTTTTAATGATTTTAATCACCACTATTCTTAGAAAAATTAAGCAGATATATTAATATGCGTTACTACCATGTTTGTCAACTTAAGTTCTTTCAAATACAACGTATTTGTTTGCTTAAAGTTGAAGTTTTAATTCAATTTTAATACCACTGGGAAAAATGATAATGGAAGGGATTAAAAGTTGGCAGGTATGCTCGAGCAATATGCTCATTACTAATTCTCTACTTTCAATTTTAGATAACAAGGACCTCAAGGAAACCCTACAAGGATCCACACCTCATGACGAAGGGATAAAGGGCCGTTCCGGCCTCAGGCACCGCGACCAACAAACCGGACTAGGACTAGGTACATATGTATACCCTACTTGTAAATTTGTGTTGTATTTTTCTATGCATTCAATTATTTGTAACTTTTTACCAAAGCAAAGTACCATTCTTTTTTCTCTATTTTAACATGAGCCATTATTTGTCGCATTTTATGTAATCTGTCTGTTGTTTTTGCTTATGTTCTCATTACAGGAAGAATGGAAAAAAAGCCATTATTGCCCCCAGGAGCCCAGCTAGAACAGACCAGTACTTATGTCACGTTATACCTTTTAAAAAGCAAGAAAAAACAGTCAAATATTCGCAAAATTTACTTTGTAGTTACTTACCGATTTTTTTAATTACTTTGACGTGTAGTTGACACTTCTGTTTTAAGTATCTAAAAGTGCACTGGCTAATGTCCTGCCTGACTGAAAATTTCTAAAATTCCAATTTGAGAAAGGGTTAATATATCGATTATCCTACCTTTGGTTGATAATTCAACATAGCGTTCAGTGTTTTTAATAATTAAAAAAATATCTGACATGGGGTAGAATGTTTTGATTGAAAAATTTATCCAATAATCCCTTGCTATCAGTCTAATTCAGAAGAAATAATACAATATCTTTAACATAATAAAAATGTTAATATAGGTAAGTATCAAAACGGATTTGAAAACTAATCTACTAAATAAAAAGAATCTTTGATCAAAAATCAACTAAGAGTTTTCAATTCGGCTGTTTCTTAGATTGGTGTTTAAAAGTCTTGAACTTCAATGGGTTGACACTACGTCGCAAGACTATCTTGCATTTGTTTACATATTTAAATTTAATCATTTGTAGTTATGGTCAAAATAATTATAATTTTAACTTATAAATCCACAAATGAAACAAAAAAATACAAGTTTTTCCACTACTTAATATAAAAATGATATACGCAGAGATGCCAGCTGATCCGGACACGCCAAAATAATTTAAAAATTGGTAAATAACTTCAAAGTAAACTTCGCAAATATTTGACAAATTTTGCTTGCTTTTTTAAAAGGTTTAGCACGACCTAACTATAATAAAGTGGTAAATTATATAACCCTACGAATTATTTAGAAATAGTGGTCGATAAAAATCTAATAAATTGAATTTATTAAACCAAGAATCACAATTGATAAACTACCACTTTAAAATATTTATTTGCTGTCCGGAGCAAGTTGGCGTCTCTGTAAATAACTAGAAAGTAAATTTTGCAAATGTGAGACTATTTTATCGGCGTTATGGTAAGCAGAATTACCTTGTAACTGTAAAATATTTCCTTATAATGATACGCATTTTCATAATTTTTTAAAAAAAAGAACTTTTTTTTTAATAAAAGTACCGTACGGCAAAAGTGGGTCAAGATCCCAAATTAGAAAAATGATATTAAATTTTGAGAACAATATGATAAACGTTACAGTACATTAAAAACTTTCACATTTTGAGGTTTGTAATCCGATCTTAACTTTTTCTTCGACAAAATAGTAAAAGCAAACAAATTCTTTTAACTCTTAGTAACAGGAAAGGGCAATTCATTCCAAAGCATTCGCAACAAACATTTTATTGGGGGTTCCCTTCACTCTAACAACGTTCAAATAGGCAGAAAGAACAGTTAGTCTGAACCAACGGGGGTCGTAACTATCAGTAAAATGCCGATAGTATTTTAGTTTTATTGCTACAGTAAACATTTCCTATTTTTGTGTTCTAAGTTCGAGCAAAATGTTAAGAGCTAAGAAAGTCTGCTTTTTCACAGAAGTGAAAGTGTTTCGTTGATCTTTTCTCAAAATGAAATAAATATATAATTTTAAAATTTCATTGCCCACCCTCTTTCTTTTTCCCATTCTGTCTGAGTCTGGAAAATCCCATTTTATTTCATTCAATTTAAGGGGTTTCTTTCATTCGATTTGTTCCCAATGGTTTCAATACTCTATATTGACGTCTGATATTTCACTTCATACGTTATACAAACATTTTTTTCTTTCAGTTTATATTCGACAGCATCGAATCTCTTAGATTTAGTATTCTAATAAAATAGTTTAAGAATCTATAAATAGAAAACCGAAATCAATCTCAAATTTATAAAAAAAAAAATGTGTGCGAAATCAGCGCCTCCTATAATTGAAGGCCTCCACACGGTATTTTATGGATAGTCCGATCAGACCACTATGAAGGTAAACTAGTTTAAGAAAGAGCCCATTTAATAAAAAATCTAATAAAAATATGACATTGATAGCAAATATAAGTCTAAAATTTTTTTAATTTATGAATATTATTGGTTTGTCTTATTTAATTCTCTACCACCAAAGATCCATATC
>NC_092209.1:24156403-24169049 GCF_043381705.1 Parasteatoda tepidariorum | reverse complement strand
AGTAATATATATATATATATATATATATATATATATATGCTACGAACCCGAAGGAGTGACATGGAAAGAGCTCTGATGTCAGTGATTTTTATTTTTCTTCTCTCCGAAAAAATTTTCTTTTTTTGAACTTAGGTCATTTTTTATTTCTGGTCATTTAGTTCAACAATTAAAAACACATAAAAAACAAGTTAAAATGTGATAAATTTTGATTTTCCTCTCACAAAGTACAGATTCACACTAGATGAAAATTAAACTCGAATTTTTTTTTGAATTAGTAAGTTGTCATGCTGTGGCTGTGAGTTATCGTACAATTTGAACAATCTTCTATAATAGAATGAGTTAGCTTTAAAGAAAAGTGCAAAAAAATCTTTGCACCTGCTCGAAAAAAAATATTAATTCAAAAAATTATACATTATTCAAAAAATATACCAATTAAGATACTTATTACGCTTTTAAACTAGTAGAATTATTACTCAATTTCTGTTTCAAAGAATAGTTGTATTCCAAGCAAGTAAAACAAATGATTTTTAAGATGTATCTCAAAGTATTCCATCATGTGTTTTTTTTTCTAAAAAAAAGATTAAGGGACATACGGGTTAGAGTGGAGGATTTTCATATACTTGATGAAAAACTTTAGTTATACTACAAATTTGTAAATATGTGTATAATTTCTCCTTTGTTATATAATTCTAACGTAATTTGGAGACAAAATATCGCTTAATATATATTTTATGATACACTCGGCTTGGCGACATTTTTGCTGACTTGGCAATAATCTTGGTGACTTGGAGATAAATTTTGCATCTTGGAAACAAAATTTATTTCTGGAATATTCGAATTTCGAAGCGATAGGACAAATATTTACGGAGTTAAACGAGAATTGTCTAGAATAATATCGAAAGTTCTGGGGCTTCGCCACCAAGCCTTTATAAATAGGGGTGCGCCTCGCAGATCCGAGATTATTAGTCAGTTAGTGACTACAATACTGTTCTGATTTACGATAATCTTGTGAGTTCATTGAACCGTCTATGTACTCTAAAGCCTGAGTACTATACTGATATTTGAGCTATGATTGAATACTGGAAATAGCTGTGTTTTCTGGAACATTCCGCTTACAAACTTTTCGAGTCTTATTGACTGTCTCATCCATCTCTAATCAAAACTAATCAATGATAATAAGTTAATTTGGATATATACTTTTAATTATTTTTTTCCAGAAGATAAATAGTTGTTTTTGTCCCCGCTAGCTCCATTTCACGGATCCAATGTTGATACGTCATGGAAGGGCTAGTATGGACAAGTCAAGACCAGAGATTCAATATATTGCTACTTAAAAAAAAAAACACATATGAATTTTTAGTCTGAAATTGTTAGTCTGGAAATTCCGTATTCGATAAAAAATATTAAAAAGAATTAATTTAATTAATTATACAGCCTATTATAAATATCAATACTGAATTCCCCCAGTTACAAATAGATATCGAATTCGCTCAGATTCTTCATAAAATTTTTATTCTCCAATGTTCTGGAGAGCGGGTTGTGACTATAAAAAAGCAGACAATGAAGAAACGTATCGGATTAAGGTGGGAGGCTTTGAATTGACAAATAAAATGCATGTTAAAACGGATATATCCTTCATGGTTTGTAAAGTGAATGTAGAATATCTTATCTTAATTATTTCAAAAAGAGGTGAAGAAATTACATATGATTGGGTGCGTGTGCAGGTTCGCATTCAGGCTATCCATCCCCAAAAAACATTTAACGAAGATATATTTTTTAATAGGCAGGCATTGAAGACTCGTTATTTGCCTCGGACGATGTCGACAGTGTTGTTCTTTAACGTTACCCGACAGGCACCTGTGAATCTAAGTCATGGAGGCGAGCAACATTACCCACGCCACACTATCACAATTACCTGTTCATAGAGTAGACCACATTCACACATAACACAACAGAAACATCTATGCCCCGCAACCATTTACTTTGTAGTCAGGCACGCGAAAATCGTAATGTGTTCAAAATGGATAAAAAACGAAAATTGAATACGGATACTAATGAAGTGAAGAATCAAATTATCGATGATATAGAAGAAGGTGAAAAGTAAATTGCAAAACACTCCTTCGGGAATCCAAGCAGCACTTCATCACGAATGCAGAAAAAAAATAATAAAGAAGCCTTTTTGACGTTGGCACGTAAAAAAAGTATGTAGAAAGGGTTTCAAATATGTCAGAGAAAACATTTAAAACTATTGTAGTACACATAGAAGGGATGATTTATAAAATATATATTGCTTTTCCAATGTGTAAACAAGGATGGATTTGTTTTAAATAAGTAGGATGCTCTGAATGCCAATCCAACGCAATTGATTCTCATTTATCATTGTTTGTTTCTTCTTAAACGTCAATATTTTCAACAAAACATGTAATTATCTCTCTCTCTCTCACTCTGTATCTACTTTTGATTAACTCTACTCAAGCCAGAGCTTATGAAATGAAATAAAGATCTTAAGAATGAAAAATAATTCTTCTACAGCATTGGATAAATAGCCACAATTTAAAACGACAAAGCATTTAAATTTGACATAACTCACGAACAAATAAGAGTTTCAAAGAAAAAAAAACTCTTGTTAAAATTACAATACAAAATAGTCCTTTCAGTACATCAAATGTCAACTCTATAGTTGCATTTCAGCGGACAGTAGAGTAACCAACATGTTTTTTTTTACGACAAGCTTAACAGTCAATAAATCTGAAACTAATAGTCGAATCGTAATTTTTTTTAATTCGTTCAAACTCCTTGCACATTTTTCTTCATGCCTTCGTAATTTCAAGTTTCTAGATCTCATAAACTTTTAGCAGCAAAGCAAAATGTAACGTAAAATAAAAAAGGTAAAAAAAAATCACAAAATTGCAGTTGAAATTGCTATAACTTTCGGACAAATTTGAATTTTGAAAAAAAAAAAAATCTCTTAAACTTCTTCCAGACGGTCGAGTCATAGCCGCATTCGCACAGAATCTAGTAAGGTAGGAAAAAAAGCTGTAGCTAAAATGTGGGGATAGCTAAAACAAAAGATGTTTTTCAATTGGATTCAACATATCTAATCAATTATAGTCATAGTAGTGTTCTTGAACTGAGCATCTGGATCACCCAGTGGCCCGTACTCCCACCCACAATACACTTTCTTAATATTTTTTGTAATACTTTGAAGCTGGCTACTTTTCGGTTTAACAATTAATTGTGGTTCAAAGTGTAACTATATAATTTATATTTTAAGCTAAGTAGTGGTGAATTAAATGAATCAAACTATTATTACCACATACGCAGAGATGCCAACTGCTCCGTACATGCCAAAATAATTAAAAAAACGGTAAATAACTACAAAGTAAAATTTGAAAATATTATACTATTTTTGCTTGCTTTTAAAGAGGTATAGCATGACTTAAGTACTACAAAGTGGTGAATTATATAAACCTTCGAATTATTTAAAAATAGTGGTGGATAAAAATCTGCTAAATTGAATTTATTAAACCAAGAATCACAATTGATAAACTTCCACTTTAAAATATATATTTGCTGCCCGGAGCAAGTTGGCATCTCTGCATACGCAAGCAAATTATTATAAAAAATAGTTTAGCAACCAGTTTTATCTTTTTAACCCTTATTGCCGCTACTCTGAGAATTTATGTGTTTCAGATATATATATATATACTCGCCTGTCTCGAAGATTTTAAGTTTGAGATATCACGGTTTGATGAAATATCTAAAGAAATTTAAAAAAGAAAGAGAAAAATAGGAAATTTAAGATTCCTTAACAGCTAGAGATGCCAACTTTGCTCCGTTTCATAAAAAAATATTTTATAGTGGTATCGAAATACAAGTTATTTTTGGTTTAGTATTTTTCATTTTAAATAATTTTTACATCACTACATATCAAAAATTCTTTGTGTCATATGAAAAGCAACCTTGTTATACTATACTCGTGGTTACTCTTCTAAAAAGTAGGCGTTTTTATCCTTATTCTTCAAGTTTTACTTTTTAATTAGTAAACAATTTATTAAAACTTTTGCAGAAAGTGGAGCAGTTGGCATCCCTGTATCACATTTAAAAATTATATTTGTACCCTTCTGTAAATATGTTTATTTGACATTCTTTTTACGATTTTACGCATTACATTAATTTTTCAAGTTGTCATCGTTAATAGATAATTAAAAGAGAAATCTATTTATATAGTTTCAGTTCTTAAATTTCAGTTTTAGGTATTCATGGTAATCTAAAATCGTTAAGAATTTATTCGTCCTCATTAAGTCAGACTTCGTTTTTCTAAGAAAAAATAAGTTATACTTGATATTTTGGCTCATCTTTCTAAGTAGTTTTTTTTTTTGAAAATCTATCCTCCTTTAAAAATATTTTTCAAATGAAAGGTTCTATCGAATAAAATGCAAAGTTAAAAACGTTTAAAGCAAATTTGAAGTAATTATTTTTGAAAACTTTCGATGGCCTCCCTTTAATGGAAAGAAATTACTTACGCTTGGATTGAGACATCCAATATAATAGTCAAGTGGCTTAAAATCGTTCTTGGATTAGAAAAGCTCAAAGATCAAAATTAATTATTTCTGCTGGCTGCAGGAATACTGAAATTGCGCTTCAGCTACATTTATTGCTCTTAGCGGTAGCTGCAGCCAACGCGTCATGGTACAAAGTTTTCCTGATTAAATTGATTATCTACTTAAAAATTATACTACTTCTCTTAGATTGGAATAAAGTTTAAGCTTTGAAAATTCGCGTTTTTAATAGAATGAGACACTTTATACTAAAAATAAGTGCGTTTAAAGCCTCCAAAATTTGATTAAACTTCTAAAATGAAATATTGAAATAAAAATTGTTTCACTATTTACAACATTTGTGTCTATATTTAATTGCGAACGATGTACTGCTTTTCTAAGATTAGAATAAATTTGAAGCTGTGAAAATTTGTATTTTCAACTAATCCTAAAACTAAACTTGTGATTTTGAGATTAGATGTAACTTCCAAAACAAAATGTTAAAACAAAAATAGTCTTCGACATTATTTAGTTGTTATAACGGGTGTGATCTTAGTTGATTGGTTAGTTATATAATTAATTTACTTTTATTATTTACTATTACACTAATTATTACGTCCTCTATCTCTTAAATGGCAAGTACGATCTTTTATCATCATCTTATGAAGAAATCCTTTTATAAAACCATCTTCTGATATACATGGTGTCCCTAGGATTATTGGGACAACTTTTGTGGGGAGGTAGAGGGCACTACAATGATTCAAATTTGCATAGCAGCCCAGGGTCGGAAACGACTTTGCTCGCCGCTAGGTGGTGCTGTTCACAAGAGCATAAGAGGAGCAACAGGGAATTTAAGCAGTACGGATTTCTTTCTTTCTATTACACTGAAAAATGCTCTGTACGCAAAACTTTATTTTATAACCGTCGTTAAACAGTCGACCCGGTTTTACGCTTACGACTACTAATGTTCAACTTTGTAGCCTATTAATTTTGAACCCCATCCAGAACACTATGGAACTTCTGGATCAAGTATTGGGAGAAATTTGTCTTCGAGGAGGACATTTTTTGTTGTTGATGAAACTAGCCCGCATTTGCTTTTCATAGAGAGGAAAGCCACGAAAACCTCCCACGATTAGCTTGACGTTAAGGGGACTCTAACCCATGATCCGTCTACCACTGAGGATAATTTACGTCAGCACTATGATCCGGTGGGGGAATTCGTATCCACCCGCCATCGCTGGGATTCCTACCCGATTCATTGGAAGGCAAGCGCTCTATCCCCTGAGTCACCACGGCCTTGTACGCAACATTTGTGGATTCCGAACTGAATCTAGCTGCAAGAATCATCTGTGCTGCTGTGAATATCCAAAAAAATCCTGTTATATTTGGGCGAGTCCGGAAGTCCTTGTATCTATGATATGACACCTGCATCGCTATTACTGGTAGAAGCTTTGAACATCTTTTGTGTCCTTTTCACCTATCATCAATCTCGGCACATGTAATATCCTTGTACAATAAATATTTCTGAATATCTAAGACATGTGACTCTCGTTGTTTCTTGTGTCTATCACGCTATTTTTCTATGACGTTTTTGACCATGGGTTTGCTATGCAGTTCTGAATCCTTGTGATGTCTCCTACTTTCACTAAAAGTTTGCCCCAATAATCCTGGACCACCCTGTATACATACAATTCATTGACTGTAGTTTATAATAAGGAATTCTAAAAGGGTCAATCTTGGTCCTGTATGTCCAGTCATACCTTTGTTCAGTTCAGTTAAGTTTCATTCTGATTTATTAAGAATTGAAAGAGCTTACTTTATTCCTATCGAAAACAAGTCAAAAATTAAATTGTTTTACGTACAACCAGTTTATTTTCTCTTTCTAGTCTTGCTTGCTATTCTGATTGGAGTATAAAAAGTAATCGAATTGACCGAACGGTCACTACATAAATGTATATCAGTTCTGAAAGTGAGATGAAAGAGAGAGAAAATTGGCAGTAAAATCAATTTAATTATAGCTCGTTGACCGGGAAAGAAAATATAGCAAATTCTTTATTATGAACTATTTATTTTTAATTAGAAATAAATTGAGTTTCTACCACTTTTTATATTTTTAGTCGTCTGTGGTATACGTGATACATATCTGCCAACTTTAACTCGTTCCGAGAATGGATTTATTAATTGGTAGTAAAACAATTGCCGAAAAACAATCTTACTCAATAATACATACAAATTTTGTGCAGGTTGAATACCACTATCGTAGCTTTCCACGGATGGAGAGGTTTTCAGCGAGGTAAAAGCGAGATCTAGAAGGTAAAATGATGGTATTAAAACCAATACATTATATTAGATAGTATAGGGGAGGAACAAAATACAAATTTATTCCTTCTCCAAATCAATTAACAATATTTACTTTATGACGGGAAAGAAGTATCTTTCTATATATCCTATAACTGTAAAAAAAAATCTTGGTAGTTTCATTCAGATATTTTATTTTCCTCGGAAAAAATGCTAGAATGAAAGCATTGCACAAAATTTTCTTAGCGGTAGAAAAGATGTTCGCTGCAATAATTAATTTTTGGTTTTGTTAATTTATGATTTGATTTTGACCACTTCGAATTTTAACTGCTACAACAGCCACGAACCGGCCCGGTCCGGTTTCATAAACTAGTGCAAAAGTTCCAGGATAGAACATTTCCCTGATTTAAAACCAGACTAAAAACATGACGAACTCACTTGATTCGGTTATCAGATCTCCTACGATCTCATTTTTTTTAAAAAACTGGTAGCTAAACAAATAATAAAATACATATTTTTTAATATAATCGCACAAAAAATTTCATTTTAAATGAGGAATGTAATGATTAAGAGGAAAGCAATTGATTTTTATTGGAGGTTTGGACTCCTGCTTATTTGATAAACTAGAAAAAATTATGGTCGGGTTTTATAGGATGTTATGTATAACAGAAAAATTTTATTAGTGCTTGAAAGACATGAAAACTGCACAGAAAATCAAGTGGTTAAAAAAAGCACTCATTATTAGTGAATCAATAAAATATCTAATCAGTTTCCACGATTCTTATGCGAAAAGTTGGATCAACTAATTGAACGAAAGTCATCACCCTTCCATTATTTCCATGAGGTAATCATTCGTATAATATTATAGCTCTTATAAGTCCACAGGTCTTGTACAGTAAGAGGACAAAGAGTCCTTCAATGTGCAGTGCCAATTAATCTGTCAGCAGCCTAGTTTGTTGCCTAGCAACCTTCTCCCCTGTGGTTGCCTTTTCTTCTTTTCAGAGCAATTTTTCTGAGACAAACATTTCTATTATGAGTATAAAGCAGCACGTCTCTTTGGAACGTCTTTTGTATCCCTTGCTCTATTAAATTGAAAGATCGTGCTTTAGTTGTGGTGAAAGTTGTAGTTTATAAGAAATCATTAGAACTATAAGCGCCACAAAGAGTTTCCAAATATTTAAAATTGTAGAAAATGAATTCATGCCGGATAAGTTAAAAAAATGTTAAATTTTTAGAATTAATACAACATATTTATTTTCCCGGTGTAACCAGAATTATTTAAATACCAAATAAAGAGAAAACAGCAAAATTAAAAATTGAAGTAATGTGCTTTTTTGAATAAGATTGATAAGCATACTTTTCTATTATTATTTTTTTTTCCAATGACAGGCACAGAATTTGAATCTTTGCCTATGAAGATGCCAGAAATTGTTACTCATTTCGCGTTACCCAGTGGGCACCTGTGAACCAAAGTCACGGAGGCGAGCTACATTGCCCACGCCACACTACCACAAACCCGTTTATAGGGTGGGCCACATTCACACATCACACACACATACAACAGAGGACAGCACAAAGAAAGAGAGAAACATCCATGCCCAGAGCGGGATTCGAACTCGCAGCCAATGGCACGCTAGTCAGCCAATGGCTTCGCAGTCAGGCACGCTAACCGCTCGGCCACCTGGCCGGCACTTTTCTATTATTAATGTGAGCAATATGTCTCTTTTAACATCTTTTGCTCATATCGCTCTATTAAATTGGAAGATCGTGCGTCAGTTGTGGCGGAAGTTGTAGTTTATAAACAATGATTAGAATTATTAGCACCACTTAAAATTTATAAAGAGTCAAAATTGCAGACAATGGGATACCTGCAAGTGATGTAGTGTGGGTATCTCGATCCTGATTGGTTAACGTGGCATTTGTTAACCTTAACATTTGTTCTTTTCATTTTCTTTCGAGTAAACTTAGCCCGACAAGTATTAATTCTCTTATGTGACACATTCTATATTCTTTCAAAAATTAATAAGTTCTTTCACTATATATATTTTTTACTTAACACAAAGACAGTCACGAAGTAACGTAGAATATAAGTAAACTAATAATGCATCAAAGTTGCCAGGTACACAAAACAAAAATATATCACGGTTAAAATAGAATATGTAAACAAATAATAAATCTAAGTTAAGCAAAAGATATAGACTGGAAAGAATAATATTTCAGCCAGAATCCTCAGACAAATCAGAAATCTTTTACAGTTGCAGGCAAACTACTAACAACAAGTAGTCGACGAACCAGAGAACTTTCAACACGATTCTAGACAATTATCACACAACTCCGTAAATATTGGTCCAATCACTTTGAAACTCAAAGTTTCCAGAACAATCATTTTGTGGCCAAAATGGTCGCCAATTATCGCCACATCACCAACTATTCCCTAGTAGGCAAAAATGTCGCCAAACCTAGTCTTCCATATGGGATATATTAGGCGTAATTTCATCCCTAAATTATGTTAGAATTACTCAACTTTCCAGCAAATTTTCCTATTAAACTGTGTATTTAGGGTCCGCCAGAGATATTTAACCTCACAACACAACATTTTTCACGAAGGTATACTAATTTATTTAAATTTGTAACAATGACTTATTCAGCTTTTCTCTTCTCGTTTAACGCTTTTTAGTTAACAATTACAAATACTGAAAAAGGAAGTAAATTTTAAATTATCAATTTTAAAGAATTTCCTCTTTATGAACGTAGATTAACATATTTTAATAACATGAATTCATATTTCTTATTAAAAAGTATTGATTCGTTTAAGTAGCGAATAAAATCAAAAACATTCACGTATTACAATTTGAATCCTGCCAGTTTCGGCAAACGAGGAATGGATGGTAGATTCTTTCAATCGCACAGTATTGCACCTGTCTGCCGAAGGCGCCTGTCGTTTTTCAATCTCTCTTTCGTTTTATTCGATTTCCTCATTTATATGATTCGGAAAAGAGAAAAACGAAAATGCAGTCATCCAACTTGATGCTTCCTCGTTACTTCCAAGAGAGAGGAAGCAGTTGGGGAATCGATCGAGAGAGTAAATTGAATTTATATGTGAGTTTTCTGTTAAACTGACGAATTATTTGATGTTTTAGCTTCTTTTTTAATTTTTAAACTCGAAGTTTTATACCCAAAATTGATTTGCGAGGGAAAAGATTCTCGATAAATTTGAAAAGAATTTCTTCACTAAATTAAGATATTTTTCTGACTTGGCTACTTTTTTTAACTTTCGTATCGTTCGATTGATATTTTTGAGCTCATTTTGAGTGGAATGAAAGGAAACGATATTTTTCAAATTTAATTTTGTAGCGGCAGATCTTTCTAAAATAACTAAAATTAGTTAATAATGATTAGAGCATGCTTTTTGAAAATTGCGTGTAAATAAATGAATTGAATTTTAAAGTATAAAAATTAGTTGAAATTATATTGCCGAGAAGAAATTGTGGAGGTTGATATTATAGGCACATTAGAGAAAACAAGTGGAGACATTTTCGAAAATTTCTCTCGTCATTCTAGGTATAAAGTTCTATACATGCGTACCTTTAAGGCTAACATATCAATACTGAAATAGAAATCAAATTATGAACAGTCGGAGATGTTCAATGCTCTTCAGTAATTTTTTTATTTATTTACTTCAGATCAATAAAAAGAGATTTCTTACTCGTTGTTGTTTACATTACAAAATATTCATCCATCGGATTTATCAAATTTTTTTATATTAAATTAATGTAAGCAAGAATCAAATAAAAAGCGGATTAGAAGAAGGTATTAAGCAGTATTTTATTAAATTTGACTAATCTAGCTCAAAATTTAAAAGTTGCTTCGGAGGATCTTAAAAGTTTTAGTTTATTTTGAAGGCATATCTCAGAAATTTTCAGGATAGATTATTTAATCTTTGAAAGAGAGAGGCGATAGCATTCTCTAGGGGGTAATATTAAATTGAATCGCTTAGTTAAGAACCAGCAAGTGCAAACTTTTAGAGCGGAATTGCGTGGACGCGCAAGTGACGTCATCTTAGGTAAGTCGTGGCATTCATTGTTATAGAAACCAATCAAGTTCCACAAGCACGCGAGACGTCCCTTATAGACTAATCAAATCTGACATAACGAATTAAGTAAGATTTAAATAACTCACGCGTATTTACTTTACTTCTTTTAGACTATTCAATTACAACTATTAAGTTACAACTATTCAATTGACCAAACATTGCGCCAGCTTATATTCCTCCCCGTAGCAGCTTCAATGTCATTTATTTCTTGCATTTAATTTTATTAACATTACAGTTTTAATGAAACAAAATAGCTAGTCAACTATGTGTTAATTTATAGAACACATGCTTCCAATTATGATTTTTTTCTTTAAATTTTATTTTTTTAAAAATCCGACCCAATTCTGAGTTTACGACTACCAATGTTCAACTCCTTAGCCATGTAATTTTGAACACAATCCAGAAGGCAAGGGATCTCCTGGATCTAGTATTAGGAGAGAATTTCTTTCGTGGAGGACTTTTTTGTGGTAAATTACAAGCATTTGCGTTACAAGCAACGGCAAACCATGAAAACTCTCTTTGTTAAACTGACTACAGAAGGACTATAACCCATGATACGTCTACCACTGAAGATATTTTACGTCAGCACTTTGGTCGGTGAGTTGCATTTGTATCGAGCAGCCATAGCTGGGATTTGAATACGGATCACCTCATTGGGAGGCGAGTGCTCTATCCCCTGAGCCACCACGCCTCAATTTTGGTTATTCGGAAAATTAAAGTGGCGCTAATAGCTTTAATGGCGATTATAAACTAGCATCGTTACAAATGAAGCACGACTTTCCAATTTGAAAGGCCAAAAGGATATAAATGAAGGAAATGCGATCCTTTTCCATAATCAAACTGTCTCCGAAAAAAAAATCTAGCTTATTAATTCTTCATTAGTTTGTGCTAATCGTTAATAAGAGAGACATAAAAAACAGTATCTTTTTATGTTGGAACAGGCATTTTTCAGTACTTCTGCTGCTACGTTTTTCGATAATATTTCATACTTGGTGTCAAATTGTTCAGAAAAAAAGGACAAACCACATATTCTTTTTCAAAATATTTTTGAAAAATTTGTTTGGAAAAACCCTCTTGATTCTTAATGTTGTAGAGTTAAATAAGACTAAAGGAAGTTAGATTTCTAATGTCAATTTTTTTGCAGAATTTTAAAAGCTCAAATTAATGTAATATTGTTTAGAATTTTAAATAACGTGTAACTATAGAAATATAGCACTGTCATAATTCACTTTTAAGGTATCTAGGGATTTAAAGTTAAATTTTCGCAAAAGAAAAATAAGAGACGATACTTTTAAGGAATCCTTAGAACATTTTTAGCCAAACCCTTCAGGCAATAAGTATTTTATTTGCTTAGCTTTTTTTTCTTTCGTATTTATTCTAGAAGTTTCATTTAGAAAATTATTTTCTACGAAAACGTTTTTTTCATCTCCTTTTAGTTACGTTTAAAAAGTTCTCCAAACAGTTCTCTGGTTGAAATCAAATTAATTTTTCGTCTCGTTTTCAGATAGAATCCGGGAGAAATTCCGGCAAAAGCTTCCAGTGACGATAGAACATTCTGTTTAAACAACATCATTATTTTATCAAGTATCCCCAGAATTTTAAACAAAATTGTTCGAATCGTCTTTTAAATCATTCACATCCATTTCATCAGGTAATGGATTCCAAATCAAATCTTATGAGGCATTATATTTTATTTTAAAATTTCTCAGCTTAT
>NC_092209.1:24130037-24156254 GCF_043381705.1 Parasteatoda tepidariorum | reverse complement strand
ATATATACATAAAATAAATCGCAATGTTTCGTAAAAGGGTAATCATTAATAATTTCTTGTTTAGATAAATAGTATATATTCTAAAACAGTAATCTCAGGGGTCTATCTGTTTATTGAAAGTTGCTAACTACTGGACATTTCAAAAATACTGATTAGTTTATAAGTTTGAGCTATGTAATGTTATAAACCAGTATGAAAATAAGTAGCTTCTTGAAGATTCAATTAGTGAGCAGATGTAATACGCAGTAAGATTTTGTTTATCTGTCTTAAGCATCTGATTTTTTTTCCTAATGCCCTCCCGGATATCAGAAGGGTAAATTTGTTGACCACTCTCTGAGGATCATCATAGTAGGCGGGCCAACATTGCTCCCACACAGAGAAGAGAACTTCCAAGCCTTATCCGGGATACGAATACGAGACCTTTTTGATTTGGGATTAACTCCTTGACCATCATACACACTGGTCAGCAAACGTCTCATTTTTAAGTTCTATTAAAACAAAAAGAAAGAAAATTATAAAAGAGTAGTTTCTCAGACTAAATTTAGCTTTTCTTGTACGAATTCAGTTTGTCAGATTTCAAATCTGGTTAATAATATCCCCAATAGTGAAGTCAGAAAAGTGGTAAAATGTTTCGCCCACAATATTTATTATATTTCTGTGATCCATATTTATAACAAATAAATCCAAAGAATATAAAAATAGATATTTTTACACAATTATAATATTTCTTCTCCGGAGGATGATTTTAATCCAGTAAAATGTTTAATAACTGTTTTTTTTAGCAATAATAGAGAATACTTTGATTTCTGATCAATAATATTTTCACATCACGTTGAAATTTTAAATAATATCTATGGGCATTTGGATATGAGTTAAAGGAGTTTATAAGATAAAATGTGTATAAAATGTTTGGAAAAATTGATAATTTCAAAAGCAACACATGAATGAAAAGTATAGTTTAATGTATGAACTAGAAGTTCATATATAACTAAATAAAGAAAGGAAACAAGCTAGTCTGTCGTAGAACGTTATGTGGGCGTCAAATTGAAACAGAGCAAAGGATAAACATACAAGTTAAAAAATTGGAAAGTTAAAACATACTTAGAGAAAAGTGCCAAGCAGGCATTATTGTATTGGGACGATAATATGTTTATCCTTACTGCTCTAGCGTGAATGCGTATATTTTGTTTCCCTGATTTGTTTTAAGCAGTCAACTAGTCGCTTTGGTGAATGTTCGAAATAGTTGATATATACGATTTGTTATTAAATTATTCGTTGATATTGTTACATTTTTTCCATATTGTAATATCTGTTGAAGATAGATTAGGAAAAAACATCAGTATTCAAATAAATTATTGGTTAAATGCATATCTGACAGTGGCACTTGATCTTAAAAAGCATTGTAGTAGGGCATACCGGGTAAATGTATGCCAGGCAGTGGACCTAGTAAATATTCGGACTTGCTTTACCAATGCGACTATGTGATTGTCAACATTCATTTAACAAGAAATCATTCCACACGGATGTTATTTAAACAACGGAGTATTTTTCGAGTAATAATCACTTCTGAGGTATTTTGTTTGGGCAAATACTCTGACCCGCGTTACCATAATAGAATACTCAACTGTATTTGTTTATTTGTATATTTTTCGTATATTAGGTTTAGAATATTTTTCTCTTATTGGGAAATTTTTTTTCAAAAGCATCAGTTAAAAGTGAAGAAATGTTTTAATGCTTTTATTAATACAAAAGTATTTAATTTTTGTATTACATCCCCCCCAAGAAAAATTTTGGTAAGCCAAAAAAAATTTAGAATACTATGAATATATACTTTATGTTGGTATGACTGNATCATACGGTCAACGCAAAAGCCGTTTTTACTTCCCAACTAAGCTTGTTCCCATCGATTTGGATATAGGTGGGATTTAAGTCACCGCTAGATGCTGAACTCCTGATTTTCACAAAGACACAGTGCTTCAACCACTATGCAATCACAGATTTAGATTTCATTATGTAACCTTCAAATTTATTGTTGATTTTTCTTCGTTCTATTTACCATTTATAAATGAAACATTAGTAGTAACAGGGTGCTTTGAACAACAAAATCTTGCATCCCCTTTAGTAATTTTCTTACACATGAATACCCGGTATTATTAAAAACATGGTAGTTATAGCTATTGTTGTTCTGAAAACCAAATGGCTCACGGGCTATAATTTAACTTTTTTATGTTTTTGTTATGTTTCATTATTAAGATTTAGACCCGATTCAGCAAGAATTCTAGCTAAATATAATAAAATATTTATTTTTATTAAGCAATTAATTTAATTTAAACAATTATCTTAATTTAAAATTTAGGTAAAACATCTTTTTTAAAGAGATATAAAAACTATGTTAAATTTCTAACAGTTTCTAAAAGGGAAATCATTTACATTATATTTATTTGTTGTGCTAAAAGGTTTTGAATTGTAAAGCAATTAATTTATTAAGGCTTTCTACAATAGTTTATCTAAACCCACGTTGGTATATATTATGATATTAAGCAATATATGCAAATCGAATATATATATATATATATATTTATGATCGATTTTATGAACAGTTGTCGATAAAAAATCGTATTTTTTAATTTGTTATACATTAAAAACTCTCTATCTGACATTGATTGTGTATATTTAATAATAAATTATAGATTAGTGTTGTACATTCATCCAGCATTTAGCAGTCTTTGCTTATTACTCATTGTTTTTACGACACTCGTCTAAAATTTTTTAAATAAAATATTAAACTTTAAAGTATTAAGTAAAAGTAATAATGATAAAAGTTTGAGTGGTATCTATCTAATGTCTTACTACATCTCAGAAATAAAACAAGTAGAGTTTTAAACCCTAAAAAAAGTTTCCAATTATACTTTTTCTTCACCTACGACAATTTCGTCAACAACTTTTTCTCCAAAATAATATTCGCGAACTAAATTGACTTCCTCCAGTGCAAGTGTGGGTTATTGTTGTTTTGTTTTAACTTCATTACTTCCAGTTTGCCATTTTCATTCATTATATTTTCTTTATTCCAATCGAAACCAACACACTTTTGGCTGGGAAAAGTCAGTCCAATAACATGTGTGGATGGGACACGAGTAAAATCTTATTATCGGAGAGAAGGGAGAGTCCTTTCCATTTTCATTTATTTTTCTTCTAACTCTCTTCCTTTGCTTGCTTCAACAGTTCCATTGAAAAATATGAGTCTTGTTTTTTAGATAAGAATAACGTCAGAAAAGGATGTGTTCGAAATAAGAAACTTACTTATTTCTTGCCAAAGATTTTACCAATAAAACCAGTACATGAGAAGATTTTAGTTGAGGAATTTGTAAAATTCAGCATTCTTATTTCCTTTAGAATTTCGTCTGACATTCGAAATAAAAAATCAGATCTTTATAGCAATAGTTTAATTTTTTCACAGTTGTGGAATTTATAATCGGTATTTTGGTTGGAAAGACTTAGTATTCCTGTTTCTGTCACAGGTTTTCCAATAAACTTTGTTAGTTGTTTGTAATATTTGTTTTATCCTACACGGTGTTTAGTGGTTTATAAAGACACATGCCAAATACCAGCAAGCCTGATTGGTGAAACCAACCGAAATTAAGGCAGAGAGAAGGATTCTTGTTTCTCAGTGGCGCCATCTATGAGCAAGAATATGTCTTCAGCTACACATACATCACAGCCCGTTTATAAGGTGGACCCATTTATTCATCCACAGATCGTAAATTTGACCTGAACCAGAGAAATATTACAACTTTTAAATTAAAATTTAAAGGATTTGATCTTTATTTTGAATGATTCATAAGGTACTTTGAAAGTATATTTTTTAACAATCTTTGTTTTGTTGTTCAAATTAACCCCAATATATGTTACCGGCAAAGTATGAAATGATTTATATTTCACACATTGCCTAGGCATTCTATATAATGCCGGATGCTATTTAGGCAAAGTAAGAAATAAACGTCCTGGTGCGGTTATTATGTAAATGATGTGCATGTAACTGCGAATGACCGAAATCGGTGGTTGTTGACTTTCACCGGTGAATGTTGACAATCACATAGTCGCTTTGGTGAATGTCCGAAATATTTATTACATCCGATTTGATATTAATTTATTCGTGGATATAATTACATTTATTCGATATTTTGATACTTACTGACTATAAATTAGAAGAAACATCAGTGTTTGGAGTATCGGATAAATATATACCGGGCAATGATACTTGACCTTAAAAAAACATCCGTGTAGGGTATACCGGACAATGGCACTTGATCTTAAAGAACCAGAAGTCGAATTCTTGGCTATAGATGGATCCACTGAAGAACAAGAACAATCGTATCCCTAGAGCCTTAATGGCCTACGACAACAGCAATACCCACACTCAATTAACAACATTTTTCTTGTGCTAGCATTTTTATTTGTTAATTAGATAATTAAAGAATCGAATTAAAACTTAACCCTGATAATTGAGAGTAGAGTGATTAATTTCAGGGAATTAGTTGAGGGATTATTTTAGGGCCTCGGGAATTTCCGGTAATGAGCTTGCAATATATATCCAAACAAAGAAAACTTTCACTTTCCCAGAGGCGCATACTTCAATTGATTATTTGGTTTTCCGAAAACGCAATACAAAACTATATGAATAATTTATTAAGATTCTATGAAGAATAAATGAAAGACATTTATGAGCGACTTAAGAAAATTAAAATCGATGCTGGGTGACATTATATTCCCCGAAGATATTATTGAATTCTCGATAAATTTAATATGGCAGAAATGGCTTTATTTGTATAGAGTTTGTGACATCTTCAGCAAACCTGTTACTCAGAATTTAGTCGGAGATACTTTTAACAAGAAAGTATTTCCTTTTATTTGCATTTTCGTCTCGCAGTCAAAATTCAAGTATTTATTTTAATTTGCGCAAGAGACTCACGTATTGTTACCTTAATTATGTTTGAATTTCCTACCGAGAAGAAAGGAATTTTAAATGAAAGTGTTTCGTAATTTTAAAATATTGCTTTTAAGATTCTTAGAATTTACTATTTATTGTAATGGGCGTATTAGTTTATTATAATGCAGATGTTTATTGTAAACTTGCTGAATACTCGTTTTCCGTACCGGGTGAAAAAAAAGTATATAATCATTAAATCGGTATTATACTCCGTTTCAAATTAAGGAAAAGACCATTGCGGTATAACATTTAAGTAATCATCCGCGACTGCATTTAGTTCTGTTTTATTTCGCTATCAAAATATGCAAATATGTTTTCAAAACAATATAAAAGCTTTTAAAAGTTCAACACGTTAGACAGATATTTAGTTTATGCTATCTTTACTTATGCGCATAGAATTATTTAAAATAGTGNAAACTTGCTGAATGCTCGTTTTCCGTACCGGGTTAAAAAAAGTATATAATCATTAAATCGGTATTATACTCCGTTTCAAATTAAGGAAAAGACCATTGCGATATAACATTTAAGTAATCATTCGCGACTGCATATAGCATACCTGCCAACTTTTAATCTTTTCGAGGATCATTTTTCCCAGTGGTAATAAAATAAAACTTAAATTACAACTTTTGGCATACACATACGCTGTATTTTCACAAAGCTCTTACGGACTCTAGATGCAGTTACAAATTAATATATATGTTTATTTTTTTAAAAATAGTGGTGGCAAAAAAAAATTATAAATTGGCTAATAAATGCAAGGAACATATAAAAAACATACATTTTACTACCACTTTAAATATAGAAATAAAATTTTACGCCAAATGCGTATAAGTTGGCAGGTATGAATAGTTCCGTTTCATTTAGTTATCAAATTATAAGCTTAAGAAACAATATAAAAGCTTTTAAAAGTTAAACTCGTCGCACAGGGATTTAATTCTTGCTATTTTTTAAGAGCAAAAAGAAGGCCGTTTTGCTTCGTTGCAAGAACTGACGATGATAATATTTGTTTGCGCTTGCAGCTCGGCATCCAATTAGCGTGTAATTAGAGGCAAAAAGGCTCTTTACATAGAGATCATGATTTTTCTTAACTTGCAACAGAATCTAATCAACACTATGAAATAATGCACAAAACTGAAAGGCATATAACTTTATAAATTAAAATACAATAATTCCAATTGATATATATTATTATTTGTTGGTTTTAACGGTGGCTTTTTGTTATCAAATTAAACAAATTATGTTTTTAGAAGTTCATCCAATGAAAAAAAGAACAATTATATTCAGTATCAGTTGGTTTAATGCTAATAATCAAGTTTAGCGTCTGAAAACAAAAAAATACCTTAGTCAACATTTTTCTTCAGTACTTCATTTCTTTAGTTGGGCCGTACAAACCTATTTCCACAGTTCCCATAGTAGATATGTTGGTACCAATAATAGTATATTTAGTACCTATTAAAAACACCAATTAAGATAATACCATTATTACCTATTACTGTCGTGCTCTTTTTAAGTAAAAATTATGATTCTCGGATGAATGGCGTGAATGTGTTCTTCCTGTAAACCAGGCTGTGACGTATGTGTGTGGAAGAAGTCGAATTCTTGCCCACAGATGGCGGCACTAGATAAAAAGAAGAAGCGCATCTCTCGGTCTTAAAATAGCATTGTTAGTATTGAGAAGTGGCGGTTGGAGAGGGTTTTAAAGTAAACAGCTAGATATGTCTTGTCTTAAAAAGTATTTACAACAAATTTGGTGCGAATCGGTGCAGCAATGCGAATTTGTATTAAGTATATACACTCAAACATTCTGTTTTATGTGTATGGAATATATTATGAAAAGAAAAAAGATATGAGATTTAAAAGCAGCAAAGGATGTGTTCGAAANATTATGGAAGGACCTGGATCAGTCACAATAAAGCTCAACGATCTAACACTTCTCTTCTCTTAACCCAAACAGAAAGTGTTACGAAGAATCCTGGTTCGGTTATAGCATACCTGCCAACTTTTACGCATTTGGCGTAAAATTTTATTTTTATATTTAAAGTGGTAGTAAATATATACTATTTTTCTTTTATAAACTTAATTTTTAAATGATTTTGATCATCACTATTTTTAAAAAAACTTACGCATATATATTATTATGCGTCACTCTCAATTAAATCAGCTCAATTACGACGTATTTCGTCAATTAAAATTGAAATTTTAATTCCGTTTTAGTACCACTGGGAAAAATCATAATTGAAGGAATTAAAAGTTGGCAGGTATGCATTTGTGCTTACTATAATCCATTTTAGTATAATTACTGAATTTTAATCGGAAATCATAATATTGTATTATTTTAAAACTTAAATGATGGCCAACACTGGATAATTTTATTTCAAACTCATTATTTGAGGCATAAGAGTTAATAATTTGCAGCATTCAAGGCAAACAAAGCAACAACAACAAAAATCGGTAATATAGCACTAATTTTGAATTGAAAATTGAGTTTGATTTGAATTGAAAAAACTTTGTTTTAAGCTGACTAACAAAAATTATCCGTTCATAACTATAAATTTCAATTATGTACTGTATTTTTTTTACCTATCGAGAAGTCCATATAATATTTTCTCTTATGAGTTTAACCGATATTAATTTTATATCACAAGTTAAAATTTGTTATTTCATTGGGTATCGAACTTGCTCATTTTTCTGTGCAACATTTTAACTTCGTCTCACTAACTTTTATAGTTCCCTCGTAATTAAACAAAATGCAACCAAACAGTTGAGAACCTAAAGCAGCAACAGCTCTTAAAAATTTCCAATAAAGGAGATTATTGCATTTTTAAAGGCAAAACTATCTTGTCTTTTTAAATAAAATAAAATAAATAAATAAAATAAATAAATGAATAAATAAATAAATTGAATAAATAAAATAGATAAATAAATAAATAAATAAAATAAAATAAAATAAAATAAAATAAATAAGTAAATAAATAAAAAAAAATAAAAAAAAAAAAGGAAAGATAGANAAATAAAAAATAATTAAATAATATAAAATAAATAAATAAAATAAAATAAAATAAAATAAAATAAAATAAAATAAAATAAAATTAAGTAAATAAAATAAAAACTTTTACTATAAAACAGTGACCAAATTCACGTCATAAAAAAATGAAGCGTGCAAATGTACTAAAGACACCGGAAGGGTTAATTTGTTTTAAATCTGTGCACTCGCGGTTGCCTCTTTGGTACCATAAGTTGAAGCCCCTGAATACGTAGATTAAGTTGTGACGCGTCGCCATCTTGGTGACCGAAACTATCTATGAAGAATAGAATATACGGAGTTGCTATTCTTAAGCGCCATTTCTTTTATGAATATTTTCAGACTCTTGACGATTACTTAAATGTTTACTATTTATTCTTTAAATTGCTTCTTCTCGCTGAAATTACATGTTTTATTTCTATTCTATTTAGTGAAAATAATATCTTATCTGTAAGTTTAAACTTTCTCATTTCGTCTTCCATCATTTGCTATAACTTTTAACTCTCAACTTTTTGCAGTCGATTTTTATGAGGTTAAAAGGGAGGTATGATTTGGGATTTATGGACACTGTAATCAGTGTTTAAAAAAAAACTTTTTCCCCAATAGTTTAAATCTTTTTTTCCCCTTACTTAATACCAATTGCATACCTGCCAACTTTTAATCCCTTCCATTATCATTTTTCCCAGTGGTATTAAAATGGAATGAAAACTTCAACTTTAAGCAAACAAATACATTGTATTTGAGAAAACTTAAGATGACATCCATGATAGTAACGCAAATTAATATATGTGCTTAATTTTTGTAAGAATAGTGGTGATCAAAATCATTTAAAAATTAAGTTTATAATAGAAAAAATAGTATATATTTACTACCACTTTAAATATGAAAATAAAATCTTCGGGAAAATCCGGAAGAGTTGTCAGGTATGACAGAGTTGCCAACTTGCTACTGGACAGCAATTATATATTTTAAAGTGGTAGTTTATTAGTTATGATTCTTGGTTTAATAAATTCAATTTAGTAGATTTTTATCCACCACTATTTTTAAAGAATTCATAGGGTTATACAATTCACCACATTTTTCCCACTGAGTTATCTTCTGATATCATACTAACATTTAACAACACAAACACTCACTGACGGCCGGGTCTCTACTTAACAGAGCCACATTTACTTACACATATAAACACATCCTCACAATCCTTTATCTCGCCCCCCTTTTGTATGTATTTCCAAACTGTAAATATTCATTTGTGTTTATTCTCCCATTGTACTTTAATTTTACCTTTTTCATGTACATTTTTATTACTTATAATTTTGTCATTGCCTAATAATGGCAAAGTGCCATTTTTCTTTTCTCAAGAACTCCATTTGCTCCCCAAACTTTAATTTTGTCATGTATGTTTCTAAGTTTAACTTCAAGATGAATGGGAAAAGGGCCGTAAGGCCTCAAACGCCCAGTTCCACTACAACGAACGAACGAATCCCACTGAGTTATGTTAACTTTCCTATGTATGTCCATTTGGGATACTTCATGATGAATGGGGTAAGGGCCATTTAGGCCTCAGATGCCCAGTTCTACAACGAACGAACAATCAGATTAGTCATGCAAACCTCAAATCTGAATGCATACCTGCCAACTTTCACTCTTTCTGAGAATGAATTTTCCAAGTGGTAGTAAAACAATTACCGAAAAACAACCTTACTCAAAAATATATTTATATTTTGACATGGTTAAAATTCGATATCGTTAAGATTAGTATGCTTTTATATATTTGTTGTAATTATTTAAACGTAGAGGTGGTCAAGCTCATTTATAATTATAATTCAAAAATTTTAATGACATGACTATCATTTCAGTTTTAAAATATTATAATCTCATGATACAAATTAAAACTTAGTAATTGTACTATTTATGTATTATAATAAACAGAAATACCTTTTTTTCAAGTTATATTTGAAAAATGAGATACCAGTCCTCGTCTTTCGGAGAATAAAATCATTGAAACATTATTTAAAAATGAAAATATAAAAAAAATCAATTAAAAATTTCAATCTTAAATGCGAGAAGGAAAGGAGAGCTTTTACATCTGATATCAAGTTTCTTTTGACAACAAAACGTGAAATAAACGCAAACATTATAATAAACAAATTCCCTCATTACAATAAATAGTAAGTTCTCAGAATGTTAAAAGCAATATTTTAAAATTACGTAACATTTTCATTTGGAATTCCTTTCTTCTAGAAGCGAACTTCTAGAGTAATTACGGTAACAATACGTGAGTCTCTTACGCAAATTGAAATAAATACTTGAATTTTGACTACAAGACGAAAATGCAAATGAAAGGAAATAACTTTCTTGTTAAAACTATCTCTGGCTAAATCCAGAGTAACAGGTTTGCTAAAGATGTCACAGACTCTATACAAATAAAGCCATTTCTGCCATATTAAATTTATCGAGAATTCAATAATATCTTTGGGGAATATAATGTCAACCATCATCGATTTTAATTTTCTTAAGTCGCTCATAAATGTCTTTCATATATTCTTCATAGAATCTTAATAAATTATTCATATAGTTTTGTCTTGCGTTTACGGAAAATCAAATAATCAATTGAAGTATGCCTCTGGGAAAGTGAAAGTTTTCTTTGTCTGGATGCATTGTAAGCTTATTACTGGAATTTCCTGAGGCGATGAAATTAATCCCTCTGCTCACAATTATCCGGGTTAAGTTTTAATCCGATTCTCTAATTATCTATTAATAGACAAGTAAAAATACTAGCTTAAGTAAGACGTCGTCAATTAAGAGACTGAATTTTGAAGTGTTCATACAAATAATGCTCTTTAAAAAAATCAAGCCACGAAATTCATAAAACTTAAGTTTTATTTAATATTTTAAAAACTAGTACTTTAAAATCTTTACCGTACAGAGAAAAATGATGTATTTATCTTAAAAAGAATGTTAGATAATATTAGGACCTCCAAGTAATATGGAAGAATTTGAATGATTTTTACTTTATTATAATATTAGAGCTTTTTCTACTTAAAAATGACTTGTTAACCAGGTGGCAGAGCGGCCAGCGTCCCTGACTGTGAAGCCAATGGTTTCAGGTTCGAATTCAGCTTAGGGCATGGCTGTTTCTTTCTATGTGTTGTCCTCTGTTGTGTGAATATGGTCCACTCTATGAGCGGATATCAGTGGTAGTGTGGCGTGGGTAATGCTGCTAGCCTCCGTGACTTAGGTTCACAGGTGTCCACTGGGCAACGTTAAAAAGCAGCACCCCCGGAATCTTCCGAGGCCAAGTAAGAGTGTTCAGTGTCAGACATAAAAAATTTAATGAAAGGAAAAAAAAAGTTTAAATTGATTTTTTCTTAATGCATTAAAAGTTAGAATTTCGAACGTATACGTTGCAGGCTAATTGAAAAAATTCTTCTTCTAGCAAACTGCCGACGACATTTTATTAGTTTATTGCAGTGGGCTTAGTAAACGCATCAGCAGTAATCAAGAGGTCTAAATTTTAATTATCCTACGTAATATGAATTTTTAAGATATTTTATTTTAATTAGCCTGGTAAAAATTAAAATAAAATTTCATGATATTTGTTTTAAATTCAGGTTTAGAGTTTTTAAATATTAATAGCATGATATTTCGAACAGATAATTAAATATACTAAGACATGTAAACTGCAAAATATAGTAAGCAAAAAAGTCTATATCCTGAACAACTTTTGATCTAATGACCAGAATATCACGTACAAGATCTCTATCTTTCTAGAGATCAAGAGCCTAGCAATCAATCTGTTTTTTTTATTTAATGTAGACAATATTTTAAGCCACAAAGTGACAAATGCAAACTTTATTTGAATAAACATATCTATATATATATTTCTCTTACACGGCACCAAAAAAAGCCTCATTACAACTCCCTGAATGGCAACGTTAGAAAATAGACCAATGATTGCTGCTAAAAATGTCACATGGCATATCTAGATGAGGTGGCTCAACATATAGCGCTTTTAAAAACGGAAACAATAACCAGAGTGAGCATTATCAGGTTGTTCAATTCAGATTTATACCCTAAAAACATGATAATATTTAATTTAAACTCAATTGGGAATTAATTAATTAATTGAAGTGAGAATGCTTTAAAAGGCTGCTGTTGAAATGATATTTTTCTACTGGGAGCTACCTAAACGTCTAAGTGTTTGTATTGAATGCATTGAATTTTTTTATATTTCGCGTTTATTTATGCATTGAATTTTCACGCTTTAAAATGCAGAATATTAGTGAAGCTGCTAGGGATTTTAAACGTAATGAAAGAAAACGTGTTCGAAGAGCCCAAGAAAGTGTTGAGGAATGTTATGGAAGACGTAGATTGCAGAGATCAAGTGCAATAATAACTGTTCAAGATGTAACAGTAGATGTCGAAGAGTATAATATCTGCCAAAATCAAAACTCCCCGATTAGAAATGCAGCATGGCGACCTCCACGTGGTATTTCTCGGGTAATGCTAACAGCCATGCATTTTAATTTATTGTATGTAAAACATCCTTATTTTGTTCTAAAATGTTATGTACTTTATCACAAATGTTAATTAATATAGAAATTGATTTCAATAAGACTGATTACCAAAAAATATTTCATTTGGCGATAAAACAAATTTTTGTGTTCTTGAAAATGAAAGACTTTTTGAGGGTTATTATCTCACAAGGAAAAGTTAGGGTTTAAAGTTTATATTTTTAAATAATAAATTTCTTTTTCTGAAACTTTCAGAATTTCTAGCATTAACTAATTTATTATACACATTTAGTTGAATTTAGGTGAGTAACTGCAATATTTGATAATTTATTTTGCTAATATGTTTCTCATTTAGCTAATGTTTTGATTTTTTCACCATGTACAATCTAAATAGCTAATATACTTTTTTAAGAGCCAATAAGAACATTGATAGAATTCTTCTACATAAGTACAATACTATGTCTTTGATGATAAAATACTATGTCTTTGATGATAATATACTATGTCTTTGTGCTAGAACATTGTGTTCATTGGCGAGCGAGAGTAGCGAGCCGTGGTTCACGGCGTGAACCACATAGGATTGCGTAGCAATTCTCGGGGGTTGGCGAGCGTTAGCGAGCAGGGGGTGGAGCCTCCTAGTACTTTTATAATAAACTTATACAGATTTGAATTTAAATAGAAAAGGATGTTACCAATAGATTGTCCCTATTACAAATAAGTACCAGAAAAGGACCAATTTTTCGCTAAAAGAAGTAATACTTCTTTTTACAAACTTCAACGAAAATGCAAGTAAAAATACAAACTTTCAAAGCAACGAATTATACAAAATTGCTAACTTTCAAAAGCAATGAAATATAAGAGTAAAAAATATGGAGCTCTAATACAAATAGAGCAAGCCCACTATTACCTTTCCTCATCTCTCTTTGCCCAAATGTCAGAGTCCCCTTTATCACGTGCTTCCTCTTTTCCGATGATTTTAGCAGGCAAATGCGTCGATTTCGGCAGAGAGACAAGTGCGTAGAACAAGATTTTATTTAATAACCGTCGTTGAGCAGTCGACCCAATTTTTGGGTTTACGACTACTAAACTCCGTAGCCTTCTAATTTTGAACCCAATCCAGAAAACAAGGAACTCCAGGATCAAGTATTGGGAGAAATTCGCCTACTTGGGAGACTTTTTGATGAAACTAACCCATCTTTGCATTACATGGAGAGAAAACCACGAAAGCCCCTACGGTTAGCCTGACGGAAAAGGGACTCTAACCAACGATCCGCCCACCACTGAGGATATTTTACGTCATCACTGTGATCGGTGCAACCAGGATGCGGAATTCGTATCGACCAGCCACATCTGGGTTTCGAACCCGGTTCACCTCATTAATAGGCAAACGCTTTATCCTCTGAGCAATCACGGCTCCGTCTAGAACTAGAGAGGTAATTAAAAATGCAACAACAGTGCATAATTTATACCAAAGATCTGATCACCAGTGATGAGCTTGCGATTGGAAATTTCATGCAATGATTTAATTTTTCTCGCAAAATAAAAAGTATATTTATGACTATTATTGTAATTCAGTTTTCATTTAACTACCACAGAGCACAAAGAAATCCTCAAAAAGAATAAAATTTGTCAAGAATATGAGATGTAAAAATGACAGTATGATTGCAAAGAAATGCTACTTTTATATTATAAAAAGTGAACTATTCTAATCTTCCCGTTGAATACATAATTTTGAAAATAAGGATAATTTAATAGAAAAAGTTAATTAAAATTATCAATGGATATCTAGAGACCTTAATAACGATATTTGTCGCAAATGCACTAGAGCGTAAATTTAATTAAACGAGTTAAATGGGAAAGCGTATTTAAAGTTGGAGATTAAATGGCACTTATTCAAAGTCGTTCATCTTCTTCAAAAAGTATTGTCTGAAAAGAAGCAGGAAAAAGTTAATTCAAAGCATTATGCTCATTTTAAACGAACATTTAACGATTCCTTTTATGACCTGTTGCATCGAATCAAATCATGAACAAAAGATTTATTTTAATTTATATTTAATGTTTCATATTTAAAACTAAAAGAAAAATTGTTTTTTTTTAAAGCTTTAACATTCTTTTTTTAAATATTTTTACTTAAGAGAAAAAAAACTACGTTTACTGAAAATCATATTAACTTTTTGCACCTCCTACAATTTGAGCATTGAGAAAACACCCATTTCGCTCAATTTCCAAATAACATATACAGACCATTAAATAATATGGTTAGTCAACATTAAAATGTAAAGATGTTAACATTCAGAATGGTGGATAATTTATGGTAAAGCCCTATAGATTACCTAGTTTAGGTAGCGTCAGTCTTTCCCTTGAGACCTTTGAAACGCTTTCGATTTTTGATTGGCTGTCACTGATCACGTGGATAAACAGTGGTCATTTTGTTGACTAGTTTAAACTGTGAATATCATTGCACTCAATCTGTTATTTTTATTTTCGCCTTTCTTTTTACTTTATTTGTTTCGTGCTTTTAAATTAATAATGACAGGTTGTTGCGCATTTGGGTGTTCTATTAAGTCAAAATTAGGCTTTAAATTATATCGCTTACCAGTTGGAGATCACAAAAAAAGAACGACGGGAAGTATAGCTGCATAGAACTGGCAGAGATAAATGGACTCCAAACAATGTACTGAGTACGATAAAGTTTTATATTAAGAAAATGCTAAAAAATATGATTGTGTCGTTATATTTTAAATTGTTCATTATTTTGCTTGCTTATAGGGAATTTTGCTATTTTACTTTTTTTTTTAATAAAAAATGCCTATAAATTTGAATTGCTTTTTTTTATTAAAAAATAATGTGCCTATTTTAATAAACTAACAACTATAGCAAGTTTGTTCTTCTTTAAAGATGTATTATTAATACTTAATAAAATATAAAATTATTAAAGAATCAAATTTACAATTTTAATACCTTTGAACTTATTCAGTGAAATATATATTTACTTTTTTCGTTTTTATATACTCGCAGTTTGATTGTTTTACTTAATCCATCAATAAAATTTGTAAAACAATTTTAAATATCAAGAATTACTTATTAGGAAAAAATATTTACTATACAACAATATAAATACTCAAATAATATATCGCAATCATAGTAAATCCACATAAATAAAATAGCATTAACTTTTACATTTTTAATACCGATAGGATGATGATAAGATAATACAATTTATGACTAGATTATTGTGTTTAGAAAAAATATGAAATTTTCCGAAAATATTAATGTTGTTGAAAAGAATTTATTGGTTTAATTTTTATAGTATGTTTCATATTTTAATTGACAAACACATTATTTATTTAATTTAGTATTTTGAAAATTAAACTTTAATTATAAAATGCTTTTCTATTTTGTTATTTGCATCTAAAATTAAGATTTCTTTTTAAACTTTCAATTGTACTTAAATTGTTAGCAACTTTTTATTATAAAAGACCTTATTACAATTTGATTATAAATAAAACTATTTTTGTTTGTTCCATATTGCATTAGTTTCTTCAAACCATTTTAGTAACGATAATATTATTGAAAGAAATTAAAAATTTACTCGATTTAGGTGTTTCTAATAATCTTTGCTTCGCGGTCACCGGTGACCCCCAAAGCATTAAACGTGTTAAAAAGCAAAATTACTTGTCTCTACTAACTAAATAAATAAATAAAATAAAAGCTTTCGATTTTGAAAAATTCACCTACCACTGAGAATATTTTACATCAGCACATTCTGAATGTTAAAACTTTTACATTTTAATGTTTAATTGCTGCTTAATTTAATGGTCTTTAAGTGTTGTATGGTAATTTTGTAAACTATAAGTTCAGCCCTTTTTTTTTAATTGTAGAAATAACCTCGAGGGCGAAAGGTTAATATGATTTCCAGAGAATATGGATCTTTTCATCTATAAAGAGGAAATATGAACGCAAAAAAAATTCAAACTTGAAAAAAAAAAATTTCTCATAATTTTAAATATTAAACATTCAATTCTTGTGAAATAAATCTTTCGTTCATGATTTGAATCTATGCAACAGGTCATAAAATAATCTTTTAATGTTCGTTTAAAATGAGCATAATGCTTTAATTAAATTTTTCCTTACTTTTTCTAAGACTGTAGTTTTTGAAGAAGATGAACGACTTTGAATAAATGCCATTTAATCTCCAACTTTAAATACGCTTTCCCATTTGACTCGTTTAATTAAATTTACGCTCTAGCACACTTGCGACAAATATCATTATTATGGTCTCCAGATTTGTTCGATAATCTTAGTTAACTTTCTCTATTAAATTATTTATTTTTTTAAAATAACGTATTAAACAGCAATATTAACAAACTTTTTATAATTAAAAAGTAGTACTTCTTTACAATTATATTACCATTTTTTATTCCTTTACATTTCATGGGCCTGACAACTTTAAACGGTTTTCAAATCACTTTGCTCAGAGGCAGCAAAATGAAAAATTTCTGTAATAGGTATAGATATACTTTTTTTTTTCAGGGAATTTTCGATTGCGAAATTTTCAATCTCCGACTCGCCATTGGCAACCAAATGTTTAGGGAGTATTTTACACAGTTTTTTTTTTGCATTTTTAATTGCCCCTTTAGTTTTAGAAATTTCAATTTTTTTTATTTTCTGAAATGTGGATTTATTTTACACAATTATTGCATTTATTTAATGGAAAATATTACCTAAACTATATCGATTAGATTATCCATCTGTGAGCAAAAAGTAAAAGTAGAAAGTAGTATTTACTTTTAGGTAGAGAAGAAATGTAAATAGAGTGCATATCTCGATGATTTTTATGCTGATGTTGAAGCCGCGTGACAAGAGGACGAATCAAGAGAAACATTTTCTACCACCCGTTTCTCTTTATTATTTCGAAGGAAGAAAATCAGGGTGATATCAAACATCTGAAAATAAGATGGCTTACTGAGCTGCGATGTCCTATGGAAAAATCTTTTAAGTAGGAGTAACATCTGATAGATGAGTTTATGTATCCTATTTTAGAAATACGCTTTTTTATTTACTATATAAATGAAATTTAGCAAATGCATCTTTTCCTTAAAACATCATATAAATCCCGATTGTCCCATTTTATTCTTTCTAAACTCTAAATTTATGCTTTTAAAACTATCAACCAAGCAAATATAAACAAATAGAAATACGACTTAGCGTAAAGTAATATTATTATATAGAATTAGTCATGATAAATACGTCATTTTCTTTTTAAAATTTTAGTGCTGAAATATAATATGCAAGTTTTTGATGTCATTGTTACTTTGCTTCTTCGTTTATTTCCCCTTCCTTTTTAACTTAATAATGCTTTTAAAAAAATAAGTTCTTCAATATTTTTCTTCGCAAAATTTATTTTATTAAGAACAGTTGCTCATAGAAAAGAAAGGTTGAGAAAGTTTATTATAAGACTATTGCATAAATAGGGCAAAGTAACCATTCCAAGATTTAAAATATTTTTATATTGTAAAAATGTTGATAATTTTGTACAGTTTAGACATATTAAAAACTGAAATTCTAAAATAATTTTTAATCTAGTTAAGTTCTGTAAGGCACTTTAATTTACTTTACTGTTCCACTAGTTTTAACGCTCCCCTTCCTCGGTTGCCTGTACAAGTATTAGACACGAATCTACAAGAAAGGTGAAATCATTTCAACTTTCCCACGACGTCCTTGTCTCCCCGCTAAAATCCCCGGAAAAAAAGGAAGCACGACGTCACAAAGGTGATTGTGGTGTTTGGGACGAAGAGAGATGTGGAAATGTAATAGAGGGCTTGCTCTACTTGTATTACAGCTCTTTGACCTGTAGCTTCCTTTAGCTAAGCCTTTTTACACTTCGTTGCTTTTGAAAGTAATAACTGTTACTTATATATTCGTTGAAATTAAGAAAAAAAGTACTACTTCCGTCAACAACGAATTGTTACTTTCTATAGTACTTATCGGTTATCGGGGCCATCTGTTGATAATAACTTTTCCTAGTTAAAGTATAATCTGTATAAAATAAGTATGTTTATTTAAAGAAAACACATTTTGAGTCAGTTTCTGTAACTTGAAATAACGTCTGCCCTAAATAAATTACATATTTCAAGTTAAACCTACGAACTGTAGTATGATAGAATTCTAACTACGCGACAATCCGATCATTAGGTCAAAAGTTATTCAGTTTGTTAACTTTCTTTACTTACTGTACTTGGCAGTTTATATATTTTAATTTATTTTATTTTCTGTTCAGAATATTATACTATTTATATTTGAAATCTAAAAATTTAAAACCAAAATATTAAAATTGTGTTTCAATCTAGACGAGACAAATCTAAAATTAACATATTTAAAATATCTAAAATTAACATATTTCGCATGCTAACTGGCAATTCCGTTTCCTTGCATACCGCCAATGACTCTTTGCAATGAGTCTTCTAGAATTCCTAAAATAAAACTAACAAACGTAGTGAGCACTTAGCAATGAGCCAAATTTTTTCATCAGCCTTAAGACTTTATCCATTTGAATTTCAATTTTTTAGTGTTTTTAAAATAGATCATTTTAAAGAAGAAAAAAGGTGCAATATTATAATAAAGAAAAAAAAACATATTGCTTCGATATTGCTTGAGGGTTTTAAATTATCTACATTATTAAAATATTACTTCAACATTCTCAGAAAAATAGATCTACATTCTTATAAAAATATTAATCGAGCCAATTTCTTAAATATTACACAAGAAAAATAAATATTGAGTATTTTAAATATCAATAAGAAATAAAGGAAATTAAAAAGACGGGAAATAAATTGTAATGCCTGAAATGGCATCACGAAAATGTAATTTACTTCAAGTAAATGTAGTTATTTTTCTCTTCTAAGAAAAAAAGAATTAAAAAAAATTTAACTCAAGATTGTAAAGCACATTTTTTTATAGTTTTAAGCACCAAATTTTCATTTCTTATTAAAATCAATATTTCGTTCATGATTTGATTCTATGCAACAGGTCATAAAAAATATTTAATGTTCGTTTAAAAGGAGCATAATGCTTTAATTAAACTTTTCCTTATACTTCCTTTAAAGACTGTACTATTTGAAGAAGATGGACGACTTTGAATAAACGCCATTTAATCTCCAAGTTTAAACATGCTTTCTCATTTAACTCGTTTAATTAAATTTACGCTTAAGCGCATTTGCGACAAATATCATTATTACGGTCTCTAGAGTTTTTCGATAATCTCAGTTAACTTTTTCTATTATATTGTAAATATTTTTAAAATAATAAATTAAACAGGAACATTAGAGAGGTTCGCCCTTTTTAATTTAAAAGTAGTGTCACGAAACATTACCTGCCACTTTTATTTCTTTTACATTTCCCATGCCTTGACATTTACTAATCTTTTTGAGAATGAATTAGCTTTGTGGTAGTAAAACGAAAATGCAATTACAATAATAGATGTCTTTTTTGTAAAATGTTGAATTAGGACCCAGTAATGTTAACATCTTTTCCTGTTTTTTACGCCTTAAGTTGGCTTACAAATAAAAATAAAATCTTTAATTTGGTATAGAGGAGATAAACTCTCGATGTATTTAAATCTAAATCTCTAGTGAACAAGTGGTTGTTGTGTTAGCATAGTGGTAAAAATTCAAGTTTATCTTTGTTTCACGAACATAGAGATGTTTATTACTAAACAGCGAAGAATGTTCATCGTGATTCCCGAATGTGCTCCAAAATTATAGAATTTTCATAATATTTTACTATAAACCGAACAACTTGCTGTGAGAGAGGTTTCAGCTGTCACAATAAAAGAAGATGGCTTATAGAATCTGTTTGAAGACTGAGACGCTTGGTGATTTGAATAGAATTTCTACAAATTGTCCCCTACAACAGAGTTTAATGCTTGGCCTGAAATTATATTTTAATGTCGAAAGGTAATGCCAAACAAATAGGAATGTTTAAAATATAGGGACATATCTGGTGTTAGAATTTTCTCATATTTTTTTTTAGTTTCTTTTAATGATATGTGATTAACATTGGAACAATTTTTTTTTAAAAAACTAATGGCAATTTTTCTTTTTAATAAAGGTGTTCCAATTTTTTATTTTCTGCTTTCTTTTATTAAGTTCCTTCTGCTGCACTTGTTAACATTTTGAAAATTGTTTTCTCGGAATCCGTGGCGAGCAAAAGTTTCAGTCAGCAGAGATGGCAACTTCCTCAGGAAAGCGGATAAATATTTTCGAGTGGTAATCTTTAAATGCATGATTTTTGGTTCAGTAAATTCAGTTTAATAAATTTATTTGGTTTTTACTCACTACTACTACTTCTAAATAATTCGTAGGTTTATGTAATGAGCCACTTTGGTTATGCCACGTTGTGCCTTTTAAAAATGTTCGCCTAATTATTTTAAATCTGCAAATTCCAGTTTGTAGGTCTCTAATGCTTTTTAAAATATTAAAATATTTTGTTGAATCTAGAGCAGTAGGCATATCTGAGTCTGACTAGTACTTTAGAAAGGAAATTTTGTGCCATGGCTTAAATGTGTCATAGCCAAATTATCATTCCTCTATATCACTCCTCTATATCCCTCTGGTTTGAATGAAATATTTATTTATTTACATATAGTAGACAATTTAAACAATTTTAGATTGACCAAGAAATAATTAGAAAGAATAAATAATTATTCCTATTTTAAATATAAAAATAAAATTTCATACAAAATGCGTAAAGTTCGAAGTTTTGTAAAGTAGTCCATTCAAGCAATCATACGTTTTTCAATAACATCCCATGTGTTGCCTCTTTCTTTTTATTAAAAAAACAATAAAAAAAGCGGGTAATGATGTNGAAAAGAAATATCATCGGTTTTATTGATACATACATACATACGTACGTATTAGCGTTTTATATAATATAGATAGATTCCTATTTTAAATATAAAAATAAAATTTCATACAAAATGCGAAAAGTTCGAAGTTTTGTAAAGTAGTCCATTCAAGCAATCATACGTTATTCAATAACTTTCTTTTTATTAAAAAAACAATAAAAAAAGCGGGTAATGATGTAGTTAATTATTTTTACGGTCAGTTGAAACCTTGTTATAATATATGCTTCTATTACTGTATTAGTAATACATTAATAATTTTATAAATTTTAAAAATTCACAACATTATATACATAATTTCAACAAACCCATAAAGTGCCCGATGTGCAATATTCTATTATCAATATCTATAATATCGATGTTCTGTTAAAACTTAAATAAAAACTCTATTTATTTTTTCCTATTACTAGTCGAGGTTTGATAAAATTTACAAAAAGGGTACTAATATATCACGAATGTTGTTGGCTATTTTGAAAGTTTTGATTGTTAGACATAGAGAAAGTTCAAAAAGTTTCATCATAACTGTTAAATTTACAAATACTTTTTGGTATGTAGGTATTAGAATATTTTGTTACTTCCATTTTCTTCTACCCAGCATTAATGCCCAGGCAAACACACTCTCCATTTATGTTCAGACAAAAAAAAATGTTTGTATAGAATAATAGTCATAGAAAAAAAAGCAGATATATTCTGGAGTTGATATCCATCATTTCAGTTTTAATAGCGTTATGTGCTTTGATTTAAGGTCCAGAAATAAATATTTAAATTATTAAAATATTAAGGTAGTCAGAACTATGTTATTTTGAAAAAATAAATCCTCACGATAAAGAACTTATGTTACCACGGTGGTCTTTTTAGAAAAACAAAACAATCAATCCTCTATCACCCTTAAAAAAACCTCATCTTCTGGTTGGGCGAATCCTAAATGCATTCGCACACAATGTCATTCAGGAATGAAAAAAATTAAAAAGCGGTATTTTAAATATAGGCATGGCGAATTTAAAAAGCCTATTTTGGGTTACACTTTTAATTCTAATATACACAACCTTACAATAAGACCTACGATACATAACCCTACAAGAGCAACTTTCCATGTTTGATATTTTTCGGAATTTCTCAAGAAATACTTAGAGATTTTAGAAGTGTTTGAGTCATTCGAATTTTCATCATTGCAATAAAGTTTAAAGCTAACTGGGGTTTTAGGGATCGACAATAAATTACAAAAGAAAACAAGTGTTTTTGAGCAACCTACACCAGAAAAATCAAGCAATAAACTTGTAACATGGATAGAGCACTTTGGTTGATATTTGCAATTACTGCATACAATTTCGTAAATCTAGCTTTATATAATTTGGAGATATAATTTGGATTTTATAAAAAACGAATTTTTTTGTCTGGTGTATTTTAGCTGTAATTTTAAAAATATTCTGTAAAATTAAAAAAAAGAATTGGAACAATTCAAAATAAATTACACAATTATTGTATCAAAATTTGGAGAAAAAACTGCTAAAAAATGCGGAAGATATGAGTATTCAAAGTAGTTCTTTTGTACTGCGCATGCGCGGAAAAAGTTTAAAATTATTTTTTTCATATTTTTATAGTGAATCGTATATGGAAACTAATGGATAAAATTTGATTTAAATATCTTAAAAAAGTAAAAAAAAAATTCAAGCAATTTTCTAAGCAGTTTTTGCACTTTTTAAAATAAAGTTTAAACTATTAAGTGGCTATCCACATATTTAATTTTGTTCTTGCAGTCCAGTAATTATAGGGTAGTGTAATTTGCGCAATACTACAAAATAAAATTTGTGAAAAACCCCTGATTATTTTGACCTTTCTTGTTGTAATGAGTTAAAATGAAATTTCTTTTGAAGTAGAAATGATTTAAAATCATGTTCAGTAAATTCAGACACAAATTATGTAAGTATTTTTTCTGAACTACTAGCTTAAAATATGAAAAAAGTCCATTTTGATTATAAAACAAAAATATTATACCCGTATTATATCCAGATTCTTTTTTGAGAAGAATTTTATTCGAGGTGCAAAGCAAAATCCATTTTTTTTTGTCTGAGAGTAAAATGAAAGACAAAAAAATGTGTTGGAAATATAAGACAGATATTGGATTCTGAATCTTATTTCGTGCTTGAGTTTTGAAAGGCGAAAGAGTTCAATAGATTTGTTATGTCGTATGCCAACTTGAACAAAAGAATCTGTCATTTTAATTTTGTTTCTATTATTTTTATTTTTCCTAAAAAGAATAGAAAAATATGATTTAGATTTTTCGCATTATATTTTGTTCCTAACGTCATTGAAAAAGCCTGTATTACTATTAATATTTTACTGACAAAAATCACAATAACGTAAAACATGTAAATTAATACGTCAATTATACATCTACACTAATTCCAAATGTGTACCTGATGTATCAAAATTTTTAAAAAAAACGGTGAAGTACATTGTGTGTATTTTGCACAGGAAACTCCAGTGTGTTCATGGGAAATATAGACCAAAAATAAACAAATAAATTGCCAGAATCTTGTTTAGGTTTTTATTTGTAAAGGATTTTTTATTTTTAAAACAAATCATGATAAAAAAAAGAAATAATTTCGCTCGTTTTAAATATATGTATGATTCAGAATACAATGAAATCATGTTCTCATACTAAAGTAAGCAAAGTTGAATATTTAATATTTTAAACTAAATATTAACATGTTGAACGCCTCGTCAGCTATCGGTGGCTGACACTGGACTTTCCATTTAGGCCGCGTCAACCAACGGTGGCTGACATTAAAATTACATTCAGGCTGCGTCTGCCACCGCTTGCTGACACTGACCTTTCACATAGACCACGAAAAACAGCTAGATGACAGCGTATAACACAGAGATGCCAACTTGCTCCAATCAGCAAATATATATTTTAAAGTGGTAGTTTATCAGTTGTGATTCTTAGTTTAATAAATTCAATTTAGTAGATTTTTATCCACCACTATTTCAAAATAATTCGTAGGTTTATGTAATTCACCGTTTTTTAGTACCTATGACATGTTATACCTTTTAAAACGCAAGCAAAAATAGTCAAATATTTGCAAAATTTGCTTTGTAGTTATCTACCGTTTTATTAATTATTTTGGCTTGTCCGGAGCAGTTGGCACCTCTGATAACATGATATAGAACTATAAAATCTGCACTCTTTTAAGGAATTGCGAAAATTTATTCAAAATTTATTTAATTATTGTGATTCTTGGTTTAATAAATTCAATTCAGTAGATTTTTATCCACCACTATTTTTAAACAATTTGTAGGCATATAAAATTCACCACTATTTTCAAATCTGACATGCTAAACCTTTTAAAAAAACTAGCAAAATCTGTCTATATTTGCAAATTTAGTTTGTAGTTATCTACTGTGGCTAGTGATGTGCCAATCGATTCATTTAAATGAATCGATTCTTTAGAATCAATTCACTAAAATGAACGGTTATATGAATCGATTCTTTGATTCTTTTTTTAATGGTCGTTATAATGGAAGAGTCTTTATAAAAGGTGGTCGTACAAATTAGTTTAGACTGTTTTAGTATTTGAATTAGTTGATCTAAGTCAGGGGCTCTCAATATTTTTCTGCCATGGAACTCTAAATAATTAACGTTCTTTCGGCGGAACTCCTGATAAAAGTACTATCTCGTGTAGCCGCTGTAACCTTTCCACGGAACCATAGGGTTTTACGGAACACCAATTGGGGACCATCAATTTAGATCTTGGGCTCTAGAGTGCAGAAGCAGAATATTCCAGTTAAGTGGTCAGCAGAATGTTGCTAAAAAAAGTAACAATTAGCGAAACCCTTGCAATTCTTGGCGGAACTCTAGGGTTCCATGGAACACCATTTGGGAACCAATCTTTTAGATCCTATACTCTAGGGGTCAGAAGTTGAATGTTCTACTTGGGTGGCTATAAAAGTACTATCTCGTGTAACCGCTGTAACTTTTCCACGGAACCATTGAGCATTCCGGAACACCGATTGGGGACCATCAATTTAGATCTTGGGCTCTAGAGTACAGAAGCAGAATATTCCATTTAAGTGGTCAGCCAAATGTTGCTAAAAAAGTACCAATTAGCGAAACCCTTGCAATTCTTGGCGGAACACTAGGGTTCCATGGAACACCATTTGGGAACCACTCTTTTAGATCCTATACTCTAGGGGGCAGAAGTTGAATGATCTACTTGGGTGGCTATAAAAGTACTATCTCGTGTAACCGCTGTAACTTTTCCACGGAACCATAGGGCTACTCGGAACACCAATTGGGAACCATTAATCTAGATCTTAGGCTCTAGGGTTCAAAAGCAGAATGTTCCACTTGGGTAGTCCAGTTGAATGCGGCTATAAAAAGTACTAACTAGTGGAACCCCTGTAATTCTAAACGGAACCCAAGGGTTCCGCGAAACACCATTTAGAACTGCTAATCTAGGCAATGCTAATAATTTTTTTAGAATTTTAATATTTTTATTTTTTTTAATATTTGTATGATTCATCAATTTTATTAAAAAATAATTATTTTTTTAAAAAAAATTTTTAATATAAAGACCAATAATGAATAATAAAGATATTCGTAAAAAAATAAAACGGTAAATTCACTTACAATAATGAAAAAAATTCAAATTGTATAACGTGAAACAAAATAAAAAAATAGTTAAATTGCGTTTTAAAACTTAAAAAATTAAAACTTGAAAAAGTGAGAGGATATGAATTGATATTCAATAAGTTTGTCTAAAAGTATTCCTAACAAAAAAAAAAA
>NC_092209.1:24113560-24129094 GCF_043381705.1 Parasteatoda tepidariorum | reverse complement strand
TTAACCTTCCGTTAGTCGCGCACTTGTTTCCGACATGGTTAATCGCGTTGCACCTATGAGGTGTTTCTGATTTTTTGAAAGCCAAATGAAATTTAGTCTAGTTTAAATAGTTAATTGTTACCAATTTAAGACTCTTTAGAGAGATAAATATCAAAAAACTTATTTAGCGAAGTACCGAAGATAAATTTTTCTTGCTCCCGCGTCGGATCTCTTCCTCCATCACAAGATGTTCAACCAATTGACGCAAGAAGGTTCTGCGGTTTTTTACTCCGTAACCATTTTCTGTGTATATAACTTGACCATTTATACCTGCTACGTTGAGAAGGACAGAAAATGAGATAAAATATATATATTTAATTCATAAAAATATTATATCCATAATACTTGCGTCAATGGTCGCGCTGCACCAGAGGGGTGATTTGAGCGGTTCCAACTCTCCATCGACATGTTCTAAGGTCGGTTTTACATGGACATTTAAGTAATCCAAAGTTAGGAACATAACATTAGGCTCGACCCCCGGAAAAATCTATTGACGGCATAGGAGGTGAAAGTGCAGTAGGGATGCACCTGTGAGATGCGCGCGACTAACGGAAGGTTAATGGCATTTTCAATTCCCTTCATCCTTCAAGTGAGTCCATTTTATTAATCACCTCCGGTAACCGGTTGTGCGCTAACGTTGACATCGGGGTCATTCTCATCGGATGCGATTTTTCCGCTTGCGAAAACTCTCACACATACGAGTACCTTATTGGCTAGTTGTTCGCATGTAAATATTTTCAACCAATCAGATTGTCATTCACATGATACTCGAGTGAGAATGGACCTGTGTCTATTCGACTGAGATAGGATTTTATCAAGCTCCAATTGTATAAACGAAATGCTGTATCAAATGCATATGCGGATGTTTCGTAAGTATAAGTACTAACTCTGTATAAGCTTATAAAGTGTAGAGTACAAAATATTGTCAAAAAAAAAAAGAAAAAAAGAATCGATTCTTTTTCAAAAACGAACTTGATGAATCGATTCACAAAAAGAGTTGATTGAAATATCAATTCGTTCGTTTTTCGCACATCACTAACTGTGGCATTCAACGGGTTAAAATGTTCTTCATCATTATGTTAATCAGAATGAAAAATTAACAAAAAAATGGTAACGAATAATTACTGTTTGTTTACTGATAGGTCAAACAGCCAAACAAATTAGTGACGCCATCAAGTGACGTATTTTTTTCTGAGGAGCATAGAATAAATAAATTTTTTAACTTCCAAAATCAGTTAGAAAGTTCGCGAACAGAAGGAGCTGTTGTCAGGCAAAAATTATAAAATTATATTTGCTTTTTGTGTAAGGCTTATCTTAGTTTTGTCCTCAGTCTACACCGCGTTTTGGCAAATGGTGGTTATTTTGGAAACATATTTTTATAGCCTTTGTCGGCAGCGCCATCCATTAACGAACTTTTTAACTAATTTTGAAACTGGGTGAGGAGAAAAAAAATATCTGGTGTCCTGCTTCAAATACAGCAAACAATATATTTCGATCTCGTTCCGTCGTTCTTTAATTGATTTTTTATTAATATAATCAGCTTGGGACAAAATGGAAATTAACATTTCATATAAGTTTCATTAAAAATTATATATTTTTAATTTTCATGTCCAAACCCCCGAACTCTACCATAATATTTCAGCGCAATGATTAACAAAGTGTATACAAAAAAATATGCTAGGTATTGCAGAGATGCCAACTTGCTCTGGACAGCAAATATATATTTTAAAGTGGTAGTTTATCAATTGTGAGTCTTGGTTTAATAAATTCAATTTAGTCGATTTTTATCCACCACTATTTCTAAATAATTCGTAGTCTTATAAAATTCACCACTGTATATTACTTACGTCACTGTATATTACTTTTAAAAAGCGAGCAAAAATAGTCAGATATTTAAAAAATTTATTTTGTAGTTGTTTACCGTTTTTTCAATTAATTTGGCGTGCCCGGAGCAGCTGGCATCTCTGGTATTGTATGTTAATAAAAAAAATCGATAATCAACCGATAACAACTGTTCCACATACTCTCTTCAATAAATTCGTAAAACATTTAAAAAAAGATTATAAAAAGATAATCAGGTAAAACTATAAAAGTTAATATAATGTAATTTTTAATTAGAGTAAAGTGTCAACAATTTATGGCAAAATATTTCCATCTTGGAATTATTTTCTTTATAGGAAAAGCAAAAGTATAAAGTTTGATTACATCATTTATACTGGAGCAAACATGATTCTTGGACAATCAAAAAATTGGTATCAGCATTGTAAAAAAAAAATGAAAGGTGATAAAGGACATGGTGAAAAGGGCATTCATCACCATTGCGTCCTAGAAAATGTCACAATGACGCCAAATATTGCACACGTTTTTAAATCCAATTTTGATGACTGTTAGTATTTCTTTTAAATGTCATCCTCAGTGAATGTTATTGGATGAGAGCAACTCAATATTAAATTCTTGCATGCCACCCAGTACCAAGCATGCCAGAGATTCGCCATGTCTGCTCTAAGATATCCAGGCCCGATATTAACGAGATAACAGCTTCATGAATGTATTCATGAATGTCGATTCCTTGCATGAAACTCTTTATTTAAAGCATGTCACGCCAATTTTAGCAGATTACTAGATTTTTTAATTGGATTAAGCGAGAGTGAAATTAGAATCTTACAAATGAAATTATGATCAATTTCCAACTAATTCGAATTGTTCGAAACCAGTTCGAAACTAAAATTCGAATTGGAGCTCCTTACTGGATGACATCTTAAGTTTTCTTCGTTTTTGTCCAGCTTAATGCCAAAGAAAAGAAAACAATAAAATAAAAAAATTAAAAACTGCGTTTACTTAATAGACTACAATGGAAGCAATTCTGCTTTCGTCCTACTTAAAACGTAAATCAATTTAATTATGTAAGAAACTTCTATAACGACCGAAAGTCCCCCATACGTTTATCTTAGCTCCAATCACAGACCATTTATAAAATAAAAACGATTAACTTTCGATTAACAGATGTAAAGTTTTTACTCAATAAGTACATACTACACATTAAATAATGCATATTAAAAATGAGTGGAACACGATTGTAAGCAAAATTTTACAAATATTACAGGATAAATGAAATTTTAGTGAGAGTAAAATCCTGATATAAGTTTAACTTATTTCTTTAACTAAGAAAATCTTCTACGAAAATATAAAAGTCGAATCTTTTAGCCTTAGGAAGTTAATTCGAGTTGCAGTTCTACAGAAAAAGAAATTTTAAGACAAAGGAGGAAAGTAAAAAAAAAAAAAAATGAAAAAATATATCTACGTTAAAGAAGTTTATCACACTTTTCTTTTTTTCCTGTCCTTTTTATTTTTACGAAATTCTTATTTTAAGTAAAGCTTTCCTTTCACTTTCTTCGTTTGGAATATTTTAAAGTCAAAGAAAATTTCAAAGCTCTTTTTACGACTCAAGTCTATATACATTTCAGAACACTGTTTCTTTATTAAAGAAATACTATTCTAATCTGAAGGAAGGAAGCGTTGAAATACTTTTTTTTTCGCTGCATGTTGTACTAAAAATATATTTGTTTCAAGTTCGTTATGTCTTAATTTCGAAGAATAAATAATCTCCATTAAACTTGTTTCTTTAAAAAATGTATACAACTTGTATTGTTTATAGGATTTTTTGAAAAAAAATAATACTATTGAAATTACTTACAAATACAGGGATGCCAACTTTCTACACTAAGTGGGTTTCTTCTAGTGATAGAAATGTTCACATATCAGGGTTTGCATGGTCTTTATAGAATTCAAAAAGTGGTAGCAGCAAAATTAAGAAAATGAGATACACTTTAACTGTCTCGTTCTTTCCACTAAACTTAATATTTCTTTGTTACCACGTTGGATGCTACGCTAATTTTACATGGATTGCCCGTCTGGCCGAACCTTAAATAACTACGAACTAAATTTTTAAATATTAGATGAATTTGCTTGATTTTTAAAGAGTTTATCAGAACAGATCTTTTCTTTCTTTCTTTATTTAAATCAAGCTGGGTGCCTGGGCCGCGCAGCGGCCCCTAACCCATTCGTCATGAAATAATTTACATTGTTTGAAAACATTTTATATTATGCAACATTGTGGTGGCAAGATTAAAAAGACAGGAAATAAGAAAAAAGAAAATATAAAAAGAACAGAAATTACAGGCATTGTTTGCAGATTACATATTTGTCAGTTCTATTGGAATATGTTATTTAACCCGTTTTGTCCCGAATTTATAAATTGAAATGATACAAAAAGTGGTTTTATGGAAAAAGTGGCATAATATATTATCGAAATTAATTGTTTTTTCTACTGTTAGGGCTTTCAAAAAGTCTTTGATAGATATAAAAGTACTTGCTCTTTATAATTCTAGATCTAATCAGAAATAACTAAATCATTGTGGTATCTGTGAATCTTTTAATTCACCCAGATAAGTGAAAATCCTGAAAAAAGTTTCCCACCACAATGAATGTCTTTGAAAAAAGGAACTGTCCTAAATATATGAGGCTGGGCGTTAACCGGTTAATAATTTTTACAGTAAACCTACTGTTAACCTACTCTAGATTTTAATAATAGTGGATTTTTTAAAGTTCTGTTAAATGTTCAGAGTTTGTGTTTTTGATTTTTATTTTCAGCTGCTCAGAATAAACTGCAAGATGACAAATGAAATTGATGTAGCTCCTGATGCATTGGAAAGTTGATGATTTTTACTGAGATCGATGATGCTGTGCACTATGCTGTTTCTAATGATTTGACGATATGCTGAAAAGATGGATGATTCTGATGACATTTAGAAAAAAGTGATATTATTTGGGATAACAGATTTGAAAAAGTGATGAATTATATAAGCCTACAAATTGTTTAGAAATAGTGGTGGATAAAAATCTTCTAAATTTAATTTATTAAACCAAGTATCACAATTAATAAACTACCACTGGAAAATTTTTATTCGCTGTCAGGAGCAAGTTGGCATCACTGTGTTTATAAATAAAACTATTTTTTTCTGTTCTATATTGCATTAATTTCTTCAAACTTTTATAATTACGATAATAATATAAAAAAGTGAACATTTACTCGAATTAAGTGTTTTTTATAATCTTGGCTTCGCCGGTCACCGGTAACCCCCTCAGCGTTTCGAACAAACACAGTACCGGTCACCGGTGACCCCCTGGCATTCAACGTGTTAATATAGTCGCGAAATTTGCGGTGTCCAATTTTAAAATAAAAAGTGAAAACTGATTTGTTACTAGAATATTAACTTCAGTAACTCCTTGTAACAGGAACATTAATTCCAATTTTTAAATTTTCTAGGGATTGAGCAAACTCGGCTTTATACGTTCGGAAAATTTAATGTTATTTTACCTACCACTACACGTGATTGATTCAAAAGTCACGTAAAAAGCCTCTTTTTCTCTTTATCCTGTAGTAATGAGGCTTTCAACACGCTGCATACCTGCCAACTTTCACTCTTTCCGAGAATGGTAGCAAAATAATTACCAAAAAACAATATTACTCAAAAATATATTTATATTTTTACATGGTTGAAAACAGCTATTGTGAAATACAGAATATTATGCTTTTATTTATTTGTTATCATTATTTTAATGCAGTGATAGTCACAAACTCGTTTATAATTTTTATTATGATTCAAAAAGTTTAATGAAATAACATGAGTTTCGCTACCACTTAATATATAAAAATGAACTCTTCCGGGAAAACCGAAAGAGTTGTCAACTATAATGCAGATAATAATGACAAAATGTATTATAAATTTCATGATTGCATATAACTATATAAAATATTTTTTTTTAAAAGGAGTGGTAGTTGGCAGCTCAACGTATATGTTTGAATATTAACACTTTACCGACCGGCCGTCGATTAATTGACGTTTTGTTCTCAGCGCATACCGACCGGCCGTCGATTATTCGACGTTTGCTCCCCAGCGCTTACCGACCGGTCGTCGATTAATCGACGTTTTGTTCTCATCGTATACCGACCGGCCGTAGATTATTCAGCGTTTGCTCCCCAGCGCTTACCGACCGGTCGTCGATTAATCGACTTTTGACCGATCTGTGGTGACTACGTTTTCCACCAATTCAGCATGCCCTGAAAAAAATTCAGCTGTCGTTTTCTCGAGTGCAGCTGGGTGCGACCAGATTTTCCTGCGAAAAGAGTCGGGATTTTTCATCGTGCAGCTGGGTGCGACTAGATTTTCCTGCGAGGAAAGTCGGGATTTTTTCATCGATATGAAGGCAGGGATGCCAACTGCTCCGCTTTCTGGAAAAGTTCTAATAAAGTGGTAGCAAAATATTTTGTAAGATTAGTTAAAGAAAGATAGTTACGCCTACTTTTTAATACAGTAACCAGTATATTGATGATTTAACGTTGCATTTTATATCATATTTGTAATTTTTGATATTTAGTGGTGAAGTCCGCGCGTCAGTCTAGGCCGAAACCGAGCCGGTGTCTCGGACGATCTGCAGCTGAACGGGCGGTGAAAGGGCATAGTATGTTCGAACCGCTACCGGTCGGTAAAGTGTTAAGATAACGATATAACGAACTATTTAATGAAGTCTTATCGAAATTTTACAGTAGTTAAAGTGGGAAAATTTAACTCAACTCTGTTTCCAGTTAATTAAAAGGGCAAACTAAGGGACTTTGATCTTATGAAAATTATTTATACAAATATTTTTAATTACTTAAATACAAGTGATTACTTTAATGGACAATAATTTAAATTATTACTTAAACACATTTGAAGGTTTATAAGCCTATGTTTAAACCAAAATATTAAAAGGAAATATAAAAATAATCACTGAAATTATTAAAATATCGTGAATTAATAAGTTAACTTTATAAATTCGAAATCAGAAATTATTTAGCAAGGTTAATTGAAAAATATGTGAATGACTTAATATATATTTTAATAGTTTACTAGTTTATGAATGTTCAAAAAATAATTTTTTTATAAGACGTTTAAGAATGTGCTGTGAATTTGATTGTGAGATCAATGAGCAGTTCTTCTTTTGTAATGGCTTTACACTATTTTAATACTATGTACAAGTACATTTTTTTAGAAATTTGTTTCTTCAACCATTATGCTTTAACGCAAAGATGCAACTTTAAATAAATATAGAAACGTATAATTTGGAAATAACAATTATTTGGTGAATTATGGGGAAAATTATAATTTTTTTTATGGGAATTCTAATTGAATTTAAGTCGACGTTGGAATCGATTTTTTATGAAAGTCCAGATTCGAACAATTTACAATTACAATCAAACAACGAACAATTTAACTACCAAATCTACATTTCTAGTTCTCACAAGTTTTCACTGCTCGTAAATTCGATATGGTTTTAAAAATAGCGTAGTGTCTTCTAAAAGGAATACTTTCATATGACAAACAAAATTACGAAGAACAATATTAAACCAATTAAACGTAGCTTATTAAGAGGACAGCAATCTTTTCTATCTAGAATCTGCATGAAACAAACTTTTATTACAAGTTTCCTAAAAAGTAGTTTAAACAAAATACTTTATTTTCGAAAAATGCAACAATCAACATTAAACAAATCAAATTACCAGTAATTGGAAATCCAATATACTTAACTGCTTTAACGTTTTCCGTGAAAGAAATTGATGTTTTCCCCCTTTCTTTTAATTATCATTTTTATTTTTGTTGCATGATATAAAAGTATAAAATTACAGTGAGATTTTCAAACAACTATGATGTTTTGTGAAAAGTGTGTTATATATGCGATGTGTGATTAAAACATGGCATCTATTTTTTCTTGAAAAGTAGTCCCAATTCATTATTTTAAAGAAATACATTATTTATTTTGTTCACCAATAGTTAAAGTTCAATTCGTAAGCTTAAATAACATTTTAGAGCAAAATTTGAAACATTATTAATATATGTGCTGTTGAGGAATTAACTTACGCAAGAAATAACTCTGTGCGCTATTCTGATTTCTAAAACTAAATTCAGTGGAGTGACAGTTCATGAAGGGCCAAAGCCTGCTGTATCCTTCCCAGTTTTCTTCACCTTGGGCACTGGCATCTTGGGACTTATGGAGGGGCTGATGTTCCGGTTGGGATTTCCACCGAACGTGGAAATCCCAACATATATATATATATATATATACTTTGGTTTAACGCAAAACAAAATAGTAAAATTAAGCTTATTTTAACTTAAATATNTATATATATATATATATATATATGTAAAATTAACCTTAGTTTATTAAGAAAAATCGAAGGATATTACTAAAAATTAATTATTTAAATAGAATTTTCATTAAAGTTCTATTTTTAGAAAAATCAAACTTTCTTTCTTTGATAAATAAGTATGAAAACACACTATTTTAGTAAACAAATAAATTTCACACAACACTAAGTTGCGCCATATTTGCAGATTTTTTTTTCTCACAAAACGAAACAAAATTTGCTTATGACAAAAATAGGAAATTGAAACAGCAGCCTTAAGCCCATTTTATAAAGACAGGTAAAAAATAAACCGTGAGAGCTCACAGCCGTTTTTTAATTAACTTTCAATCTTTTTTTAACTTTTTCAGTCCTTGCCTCTCACCCTTTTTTTTTCATCAAAGTTGGATTTTTAAAAGTAAATTTTGTTTTCAAATTATATTAAAAAAGGATGTTTTTATGTGTAAAACTAAATCCTGCACACTTTAATGCTAAATAATTTAAGAAATATCAGAAACTAAAACTAATAATAAACATAAAATAAGTAATCTGAGAGTTAACAGAAACATGTTTAATAAACGTATGCCCCTCTACTCAGCAATGCGTTTTTTTAATATATGTGTATTATGCAAATTGGATATTCCTGCTATTTGCAAATACATATCATGATTTTGAATACTGTATATAAATCAAAAGAATCTCTAGCATTTTTTACTCAGGCTGACATTTTTTTAGCTAGTTGTTCACAGCTAAAAAATTTTTTCCATTATTATGAAAATCTATTTAGGATAATTACAAAATGTGTCTTTTATTGTTCAATTTGAATTTTCTATTATTATGAAAATCTATTTAGAATAATAACAAAATGTGTCTTTTATTGTTCAATTTGAATTTTCTATTACTATGAAAATCTATTTAGGATAATTACAAAATGTGTCTTTTATTGTTTGATTTTTCAGATTCATTTCTTGCATTTTATAGTAAGTTCAGGCTCATTTAATTTTGTTACTGGCTTTGAACAACTGACTCATTTTCGAGTTTATGAGTTCCAATGTTTAACTCCGTAACCTTGTAATTTTGAACTTAATCCAGAAAACAAGGGTGCTTGTATCAATCATTGCTGCAAACTAGCATCCGTGGAGGTTCTCTTTATGGAACTAAGCTACATTCACTTTATATTTAAAGGAAAACCGCGAAAACAGCCCACGGTTAGTTCGATGATAAGGGGATTCTAACCAATGAGCTGCCTCACACTGAAAATATTTTTGCGTCACTGATATCTATGGCCGGTGCGAACCAGCAGCGGAAATCGAATTGATCAGTCATCGCTGGGCTTCCAAGCTGAGTCAGTTAAATGCCCCGACTCCCTGAGACACCGTGTTTCAGTAATACACTTTATTCAAAATTCATAAATACCGTTTATCGAAGATTAATTGCAATGAGACGAAACAAAATCAGTCCGATTGCGAAATCCTTGTATATTTTCAAATTAGCCTAATTATCGAAGACTTACCGAATCAGCATATTTCTCTGACAACATTTACGGTAACACTTGCAAGGAGACTGATTTTAAAAATAGCCTATAATATTACTAAATAATAAAATACCTAAATTCAGGTATAAAAACTACCTCCGGGTAAATCTCTTTGGTCAGCTCTTCTTTGATATGCTATTTCTTAAGTCATTACATTTAGGTTATTAATAATTTTACGGTATTGGAAAGATGATCACAAAATAACTTTGATTTCAGGCATATAATGATACTCACAGTAAAAAACTTAGGACTGAGTATGAACAATATTTATACTATAAAAAATTACAGTGCTAGACAAAATAAAGAAATTAGTATTTTATGAGCTTTTGACACATTTGCATTTAGCTCTATTGAAAATAGTTAACCCACTAATGGAAAGAAATTATTGCTGTTGTTTATATCAATAAATAAATTACAAGGTATGCATTCAATAATTTGGTTTAATAATTATCTAACTATAATTTTAAAGTCACGGATATTGAATTTACAAAGTTTCTAAGGTCAATGTCTATTTTTTATAGTAAAAAAGTAGTAATTTTTTAAAGTAGTTTTTTTTAGTACTCATAATAAAAAAATATGATGGAGCGTTTAGTAAAAAAAATGGCACATATGAAGAAAAAAGGGAAACAAAAGGACACGAAAAAGCAAGATAATCAAAATCACTACCCCTTCATCTTCCTTTCAGTAATATTAGGACATAGTTAAATTTAGCACTCCTTTATCACCTCTGAGGTAAGATCATAAGTCACCTCTTTGACATTTAAAATTTTTGTACCTCAATATTTTATTTCCATATTATGTTATAATTATTAATTGCCTTATATATTATTATTGCTTTCTATATTATTATTGCTTTATATATTATTATTGCCTTACATATTATTATTGCTTTATATATTTATATATTATTTGCTATATATATTAGTTGCTTTATATATTCATATTACATAATATATTTTAAATAAATTAATACTTAAAATTAATCTAAATTGCATTGTAAACTACACGGAGCACAAAAGGTTAAATAAAGCTGAACTGACGCATGTCAAAATCTTATAAAATATGCATTTCATCTTTACCTATCGCTGCCATTTTTCATGCTAAAATTATCATCTCAACGTTATTTTAAGTTTTTTTTAATGAGAATATCATGTTTTGATGTGAAGGGAAGGTATTGAAATTTGTCATTCTGTAACAATAACTTTAATTCTTGATTGTCATTTATAACTCTATTCTCGAGTGCATACCTTATATTACATTTATGAAAAGTTACTCGAGTATAAACAATGACATGCTATCAATGTTCAACTCCTTGGCCTTTTATTTTGAACCCTACTCAGAAGGCAAAGGAACAATTGAATCAAGAGTTATAACAAACTAGCCTTCTCGGAGTTCTTTGTGATAGAACAAGCCAGCATTTGCGTTATATGAAAAAGAAAACCACTCGTGTTTAGTTAGATGGCAAAGTGATTCTATCGTGTGATTCGTCTACCATTGGGGATATTTCATGTCAGTATTGTGGTCGGTGTCTTGGATATGATTAATGTAACAGAATTGTTTTTGCTTTCATTTTAAGTTCGGCATAATCAATCTACATCTGTTTCGAGTATAGTTGCATGATTTTTATTTTAAATTAGGTAAGGATGTCTAAAATAAGGCTAAGAATTACCTTCTAAAAATGCTATAAAAAATATATCGGATATAGCTTTTTTTTCTTAGTTTGATTGTAGCGACTCTAAAAATGTCATTTTACTGCTTCGTTCACTAAACTCCTCATTTATCCACATAATCTTGGAATATTTGCATGATTTATTTTTCAGCTAGAAGTTTTCTTTACGGCAATCTTAATTAATTGATACAATTTGTCCTAGTCCTAGTGTTTTGATTTTATTGGGCACCTGGGCCGCGAAGCGGCCCCTATCCCATTCATCTGGAATTTTAGAACAGTTTTGGTTGAGCAATGAGGTAAGCAGGCAATGGAGTTGCTTGATACAATTTGTAAGCACTTATTTATCTTTTCATAAATGGTTCTAAACGTAAAAAGTGATAGGAATGTTACTTTGGTATGAACATTATTTTAAGAAATCAAAAATAATCCATGGCCACTAGAATACATTAATTTAAGAAAAAAATTTTTATTGTTAGGATGCAGTTAGAACAATTTTAATATTGAAATGGTAGCATAGAGAAGAAAACGGTTTAAAATGAATGTATTACCACTGCGCACATATGGGGTTCATATCCATTCGTGCAAGCTCAATTAAAAAAAATAAAACTAGTTTTCATTTTTCAAATATTTTTTTTTGGTTTTTACCCCATGCAACTTCAGTTTCATAAATTCTATTTTCAATTACTTAGAAACTTATATTTTAATATCCTGCGTAACTTAGTTTAAAAAGTATTGTAAAATGTGAAATATAGTAATTAAAACTATTTTAATTAATGCCAAAATCATCATCAATTGCAGCGTCTTTGTCGTAAAATTTACAAATTACATTCTTTTCAACTATTGAGGTTTCTGAAAAATGTTATTTTTAGTTGTAGTCCACTAAAGCAAAACTTTCGGAAAATTTTATAGAACTTTTAAGAGAATTCTAGTCCTAGTGTTTTGATTTTATTAGGCACTTGGGCAGCTAAGTGGCCACTATCCCATTCATCTGGAATTTTTGGTTAAGCATTGAAGAAAGCAGGCAGTGGTGTTGCTTTTATGAATGTTTCAATCACTTTGCTAGAATATCTAAAGAGGAATCAAAAAATATAATGATCAGCTTGCTCTAAACTATGTTGGTTTGAAGTTTTACAGAGTTTTATTGAGCATTGAAGAAAGCTGGCAGGGCTTTTTTTTACTTGAAAATGAAATTTTTTTTTTACTAAAAAATTGGACAACTTGGCCGCGCAGAAGGCCTTTATCCCATACATCATGAAATAGTATAAAAAGTTAAAATAAATGACAGTTTTAGTTCAGCAGTTTATGGGGTGGCTGTTACAGGGAGACAAGCACCTTGCTTGTATAACTGAGAGAAAATGAAAATAATAAGAGCAACTTGCTGTAATCTGTGGATGGCTGTAGTTAGATCGTCAACGTGAAGTAACATAGGTCAGTATTTTAATATTGGTGGCTTTTTTTTAATGAAAGTCCGTTCAATACATAAGCTCAAATTATTTTGATGTAGTGATAGACAAAAATCCTTAAACTCTAATTTATTTAAATATTAATTATTACCATTGTTACCACTTAATAAACTCCTTAGTTGCTGAAGGGTATGCATAGCTGCCCTTCTTGACTTGATATAAAGTTATTTAAAGTACCTGCCCGCTTCGCGGGCATCTCACTTTTTTATCTAATAAGTTTAGCCCTTAGGCGACTGTGACTATCGGCTTTAGCATCGCTGCCCACTCTTCTGGTTTCTCTGAAAGATTTTATTTTCATATTTAAAGCAGTATCGAAACTCATGTTATTCCATTAAACGTTTGGAATTATAATAATAATTATAAATGAATTGATAATTACAAAATAGTTAAATAATTACATTAAATGTTTAATAGAAAATCCTAACCTGGTCAGTATTGTTTTTCAGTAATTATTTTACCATCACTTAATACTAATTCCATTCTCAGAAAGAGTGAGTGTTGCAGGTATGGGTATGAAAACATTTACTCATAATGTCTGTAATCTATATATAATTGGTCTTCTTCACCAAATAAATTTAATATTAAATTCCCTTTAGACTGCCAATTAAAAATATTCATCTATGTAATAAGCTGGGAATTATAAAGTATTATAAACGTTATCTTATATTTTTCAAAATAAAAGCAATCTATTTTCGACAAAGATATGTAAGAAAAACTTTTTAAAAGGTGAAACAGAAAGGGTTTAACTAAATATATTAAAAAAATCATTGATATCGAAAAATTTCATGCGCGAAAGAGCCCCGGAATTAAACACCAATTTGTTTTATGGCTTAGTAAAAGCATTTGAACGAAACAGGAAAGAAGATATGACTATTCTAGAAAAAAGAAACATTAACTCTAAATTTATCAAAAAAGTAAAAATATATGAAAAATATATTTATTAATATATTATGATATATATTATTATATATTATAATCCACAACCTATCCTTTTTTTTTAAATACAATTGCTGAACTCTTGTCACATAATTTGCAAATTATTTTCGCATAATTTATATAGTCAATATATAATTGACTTAACACATATTTTTCTCACTAACTGAAAATAATATTAATTCCAAAAGACTGTTCATTAAAAATATCTTTTCATTTTATAAGCGGGGAGTTTTTAAGTATAATAAATGTTATCTTATTTATTTCAAAATAAAAAAATCTATTTCAGTCAAACTAAAAAAAGAAAAACCTTTTAAAAAGTAAATCATAAAAATTTTGAAAATATATCCTAGATAGTAAATGATATGGAAAAAATAAATGCCCAGAGTCCCGGCATTAAACTCTAAATTATTTTATGGACCAGCGAAGGCATATAAAGTAAATCGGAAGTAAGATTACTGGCTTGAATATAACTATTCTTGGAATAAAATATATAAATTCTAATTGTAAAAATATATATAAGCATCCAAAAGTACATGAAAAATATATTTATTAATATTATAATCCGCAACATATCCGCATATTTTTTTAAAAAATGCCGCATCTGTGTCGCATAACTTATACATAATTTATATAGGATATATATAATTGATCTTGACACAGATGTGTCTAACTAACTGGAAATAATATTTAATTATAAAAAACTGTTCATTAAAATAATTTTTCTATTTGATAAGAGTTAAATTTTTATAGCATAATAAACGTTATCTTCAATCTTTCAAAATAAAAGTAATCTATTTTCGTCAAACTAATAAAAGAAAAACTTCATAAAAAGTATAACAAAAAAGTTTTAAAAATATCTATAAATAATATATATTTATATACATATACAAATACATAAAAATTACATTTATTAGTATTATAATTCGAAATCTACCCGCATATTTTAAAAAATTGCCGCATAAATTATAAATAAGTTAAGCATAGTTTATATAGTCTATATGTAATTGATCTTAACACAGATCTTTCTCTCTAACTGAAAATAATAATAAATTCTAAAAGATTGCCCATTAAAAATATCTTTCTATTTAATAAGCGGGGAATAAAGTATAATAAACGTTATCTTATATCTTTCAAAATAAAAGTAATCTATTTTCGTCAAACTTATAGGAGAAAAACCTTTTAAAAAGTAAAAACATAAAAGTTTTAAAAATATACCTTAGAAAATCAATGATATCGAAAAATTAAATGCACGAAAGAGCCTCGGCATTAAACTCTAAATTGTTTTATGGCTCAGCGAACGCATTTGAAGGAAACAGGAAATAAGATTACTGGCTTGAATATAACTATTCTTGAAAAAAATATGTATATAAATTCTTCTCAGAAGAAATTCCTTTTAAATAGATAAGAAATATTGCATCCATTCTTTAGATGGTAGCATAAATAGGGTTTTATGATTTATTTCTGCATCGTGGCTCAATATTTTATTACAAATTACATTTCAAAAGTTCTTTGAAACAATTTTACGTTACCTTTTAAAACAAAATAATTTCGAAACGCAATGAGAAAAATAAACTGAATTAATACAATACAATGGCAGAATCATAAAATATTAATTTCTCATTCGAAATTATACTGTCTACTTATCTATAACATTATCTTTTCAACTATTGAG
>NC_092209.1:24034626-24111365 GCF_043381705.1 Parasteatoda tepidariorum | reverse complement strand
TCCTACTTGGAAAACCAAATTCGTGCTGCCACGCTACCCCCTCGCAAAGTGAGGGAATTGCAGGACCAGATGGTGAGCGCTTGGTACCAGATACCTCAGACTACCTATCAGACTACTATACCACGGCGGGTGCTAGCAGTTTTGAGTCCTACATGTTATTAGCAGTTCATTAATAGATATATACATATATTACGTATTAGATGGAATATATATATATATATATATCATAGTAAGTAATCATAGTTATCATTCCGTTTGCAAAACTTATAATGCCATTTATATATAAACTTGTAGTTTATTAAACGTAATAAAATTATTAATAACCTAGAATTCAGTCGCTTTAGAATACATGATTTTAGCTGTGTTAAAAATAATATTTTAATCACTGAAGAGGATTTTTATTGAAGATACAAAAAAGGAACTTTTTTACAAACAACTACAAAACAACTAAAAAAGGAACGGAATTGCTTTTACACAAAACAATTTAGCCATTGGGGCTAAATCCAAAATACACAGATTATTTCTTCTCCTCTACTATTCCACTTTTTCATATGAAGGATAAACGGATTCAGGATATAATAAAAATACTCATTTTGATAGTGACAAATTAAATGCAATTTTTTTCTAATAAGGAAAATGATTTCAACAAACATTACCATATTAAACCAATTAAAGATTTTGTTTTCCCTCTTAATGATAATAATATCTGTAAGTTTCAAAACATAATTAAATTTTTTTTTAATAATTCCAACTTTAAAATTCTTTAGTTAAAAGTTGTAAGAGCTAAAATGAGTAAAATGTCACCAAATATAAAGAAAAATTTATCTTACTTTTATTTTATTATCTAATTTAAAAATCCCTTTTATGATAAGTTAATAATTATTAGACAATTTAAAGAATTTGTTTCCATTAAAATATTTTGACAAAATTAAAATCTATAAATGTAATCAAACTTTTGGCAGAACGTATTGTTTTAATTTTAAGGATATTAGCAAAAATTTAGAGGAAATTAATATTTCCAATTATGAATGTCACTGTAAAAAAAGATAAATAATTTGAGTTTGTTGATAAATATCATAAATATATTATTTCTAGTAATTTAGTTACTGTAGAAATTTATAGTTAAAAAGCCCAAAATTTTGACCAATTTACCATAGATCAATTAATAAATTTCAAAAACGTTTTCTTTATGATTTCAATAAATTTTCTCTAAAGAGATCGCAGATTCCTTTTAACTTTTAGATATTATAACGGATTGAAATGAGTTCTTTATTATTGCTTTAACTTTCTCTTTAACAATAAGGGAGCTCTTAATAACAGTAATAATTCAGCAGGTTTTCTCAAACCGATCCAGAACTTCGAAAGGATTTTGTAATTACTATCATAGTAAAGCAATAACAATGTAATCTTCTGTAAAAAAAATTATATGTTGAACATTTAAATAAGAAATTTATTAATAGCAGAAATTTTAAGCTTAGTAATTGAAATAATAATATTCTCATTAAAACGTGTTAGTTTTCAATAAGAAGTAGGAAAAAATTAAAACTAATAATGTACAATTTCTATTTTTAATAATCAGTCCACAATTTCATAAAATTCTTATCAAATTTAGAACAATCACTTGTATGTTTAAAACATACTTAAACCTTTGCACTCCGATGTCGCCTCCGAGGCGCCATTTACAATTTTCATTCTAAAACTAAAAATTTATATAGCTTAATAATTTGTCATAATTTTTAAAAATAATACATTTAAAAGAAATATGTTCACCTCTACTTCTTTCAGATCCAGTGGCCGTTTTCTTCAGTTTAGATAAAAGTGTTAAATAAAGGATCTACCGTTTAAGAAACTTCTACATTGGTTGACTATCAATTGAAAAATTATTTTTAACACTAGGCTTACGAACGTTCCTTATATACCTATCTCTACGAACACGCGTCAATTTGACGAATACATATACATACGAATGCATATATATACGAATAAATATTTAATAAATTTAATTTAGTAGATTTTTATCCACCACTATTTCTAAATAAATTGTAGGCTTATATGATTCGCCGCTTTATATATCAAAAATTACTTAGTAGTTATATATCGATCTTCTAGTTATTTTGGCGTGTACGGAGCAGTTGGCATCTCTGTACTTAGAAAGCAGTGTAATTATGTACTATAAGAAAAAGAATGAAAATATGAGAGATATATTTATGAAATATCCTAGTGTTTTATTTTTCAATACTCGAACTAAGCAACTGAAACCTTCAAAATCTGACATTCTGCGTTTGTTCGTTCTATTATTGCTTATCGGCAACAGTTGTTTATAGCTTGTTTCATTTGAGATAACGGATCGAAGTATGGTCGGTACAATCCTATTTATTATTGATGTGATGTTTGCATGTTTACTCAAAATTTTGTCTAAATGACGATCGCGCCAAATTGACCTATATCCGTAGAGATAGGTATACCACATAAAGAATTTCAATATTTCAACGCTTTTGAAGAAAATAGACTTCAATATACACTTACCTCGATCAATGGATAAAAATCATTACAAGAGATAAAAAAAAAATTCAAACGGATTTTGTAATTTTCCTTACAAAACTCGAAATGCGTCAAAATGACGCGTCCCGTAAACCTAGTGTTAAATGTAGGAGGTTATGTGGTGGAAATTTCACTAGCAAATACTTGAATACCTGTCCCCGAATCTCCCGGAATTTTCGGGATATATTCTTTTTTATTCTTAAAGTGTTTCAAACTCTTATGTTTAAATATTTGAATCTTATTTAAAAACTTTTTGATTTAAAATGTTTTTTGCAAATAATTTAAAGAAATTTACATTAGTGCAATAATTATTTTTGGTACAATTTTTAGTGGTATTAAAAATTATGTGAATTTTGCTCACGTTTGCCAATTCAATTGCTATTTACCTACCTCTAAAAAGCCCTCGTTGGAGAATATTAATGTTGGCAGCTAGATATCTGTTATGAATGTTAATAAGTCTTGGTAGGTCTAGATATTATATTTCTTTCGAAAATAATCTAAGAATGAAATAGTTTTATTTAAAATTTCTTTTTCCCTTTCTCCGTCATATTTTAAGCCATACACGTTTATCGAAATAGAAATAATGCATATCAGTTATTTTTAAAAACCTATCTAAAGATAAAATATTTATTTCAAATATATTGAAAAGAAATTCTATTTATATCAAAAGCGTAATAACCTAGCCTTAGTTTTAAAATAATGCAAAGCGCAGCTCAAGCAGTTTAAAGAAACAGGAAATAAGATTATGCCCTTGGAAATTACTATTTTTAAAGAAATATTTATACTTTTTTTTACTGACGAAGTTCTTTCAAAGAGATAAGAAATGCCCCATCATTCATAGTACTATAACAAGATTCAAGATTTTCTTTTATTTAATTCTATATCATAGTTCAAAAACTTTTTCTAAATTTGTTTGAAATTTTTTTGACACATTTTAACCCTTTGCTCTCCGAGTACTTTTAAAAGCTGATTGATCAAATTTCAGCTCTATAACATTTAAAATACAATATATAGTAGTATCATACCATTTTGAAATTCTTAAAAATAATGTAGTTACTAATTATTAAGATATAAAATTTCTTAATTTTAAAGTGGTGACTGCTGATGGTACCTCCGTGGGGGCATCGGAGGGCAAAGGGTAAAATCGAGATAGTTTCAATGTTCGATGAAAAATATTTAAGTCAATTCCGAATAAAAAATAATAAATTTTTTACAAAACGCTCTTTGATATTATAGTTTTTAATTTAACTTGTATCATTTTCAAAAAAAAAATATTTCTTTAGGTGTGAATAAAATTATATTTCTAAAGCTTAGCGTAAAATATTATTGATTTTTCGCTAATCATAATGTATAAAAAATACAATGCTGCATTAACTTGCATTTTACTTTGTTTTTCATTAAATTAGTAGAAAATATCAAAAATATTTTTTAATAAACTAAGCGGGAATTTTTTTAATATGGTCCGGATGCTTTTAAACATGGCCTTTATGCTGGAAAACTTACGGTATACGATTAACGCACTGCGACACATGACCAACAAAAATATACACAAAAACATGAAACTTGGCGAAATTAATCGTTTCATATAAAAAGTGAATACATCATTTTACAGTAAAGCCTTTCATTGCAACGCTTTTAACTTCAACACCATATTTCAAATCCATCACTTCCTTCCTTTTATCGAACTCTTAGTATCATCTACAATTACTAAAGACGTCTGCGTGTTGCAAGCAGTCGTGTCAGCAACCACCGTCTCCAACTAAACATTATATGTGGAAAATTTAAATAGTAATTGAATATCAACTGATGGATCGGTTGGTGCTTTTTTTACCTTCAGGAGAAGCGATGTAGACAATAATAAGAATTAGCTGCAAAGAACCCCTACCGAGATATACAAAGCTCCAAACCAGAATCTACGACATCGAAGATTAGTGTCTGAACTGGAAATTTGAAGTGAGTGCCCTAAAAACTCCACTGTTTGCTTTCCAAAGGAAGGGGGGGGGGTTGACGTGCACAATCTACTTGTTCTCCCGAATAAAACAATTCCAACCGTTAAAAAGCTATCTATCTTGCCCTTTATCATCAATAATCTTCTAAACTGTTCGTACCACATGTCAAGAATAAAGTGAAGACGGCAGCCATCGTCTTACGGATTATAACGAATCAGAAAATCCAATAACTCAAACTGGAAAAAAAGAATATTGTGTTGTCATTGTGATTTATCCTCCAGCTGTTTGCTATAGACAAAATCCATTAGATTATTAACCCTCAGAAAATCGAGAGCCAAAAGGGGAGAAACGTATAAATCCTCCCTCTCCAGGATGACCCAAGCAGTCCAGGATGTGTTCTGCAGACGCCTTCTGCCCTCAAAGAATGAGAGTCTCTTTGTGTGTCCACTTGCCAATCTTAAATGCCATTCGTGAAGGTCTGTCCCAATTGAGAGCAAACAAAGAGCCCGCGTCTTTTCCCCCCATCCCTTTTGGGTATACAAAATCATAAGGAGGTGAAGTGTAGCTTCTGTTGTTTTGAGGAATTTTAGCACCATAGAGGTAGAAGATTAGGAGAAAAAAACTATGATATATTTCAATGTACCGACTCATTTCTACCAACACCTCTGTCATCTGGTGTAATGTCACATCTAATCAGTTAAACTAACCATCCTAGAAAATCGAACTTTGAGGAAAATCACCATTACTCCGCGGTTTCAAAGAAATATAGTGATATTCTGACCTTGATGCTGACCCTTTTGATCAGTACTTTCATGAAGTGAAGGGGATTCTTTGACAGGGCTATAAAATGCGATGCTATAAACTTGAATGATATCTTTAGATTCAGATTTGACAACTTTAAATAGGACAATATCAGATAAATCGCACACGTTTCTTATTAAATAGTGACAAAACAATATACACTCTAGCCCTTCCCACTCACANATATATATATATATATATATATAAATTCTCATCATCAAATTTTACCTATCTGTGCTTCAGTTCATATCTACTAATGATGTCTTCTAGTCCAATGTGCTTACCTTCCCCCAAACTTCACATTTGCTTATGTCACCTGATTGCTACCACAGCTAAGACCTGTACCACACAATGAATGAGAAAATGGTCAATCGAAGGTCTCAGAATTCCAGCTCGAATTATATGACTGCGATTAAGTTACAGAGAACCCAATTTGTTCCGCTTTGTTAGAAAATTTATTCAAGCAATACTAAAAGTCATGTTTTTAAGCCTTTCGGTACAACAAATTTCAAATGAATATAACCAATAAGAATCTAATTTTCATGGAACTCAAATAAGTATCAAACTGAATAGAAAAATAATTTTTACGTCTTCATTTGCAATACTATACACTTTATGATACAAACAAAATCTGCTTTCATATATGGAACATAAAATTATTTGTCCATTAAACTGAGAACAGTTAAGAAATTTTCAATTCTTTAACTACAGTAACAACTCTACGACCAGGAGACTTACGATTTAAATTATTGAATAGCATTGTAGTATCATCCCTAAACACGAGACACATTAATAAGACCTGACTCCCAATTTACATTTATCTAAACTGTCGATGTTCATGAAGTAAAAATAAATAGTAAAAAAGATAGTTTGAGGAAAAAAAGTGTAATTTTTTTTGTGCGTGATTGAAAGATTTATTGTAGGAATAAAGTTAAAAAATGCGGGTGCGAAATTTAGGCTTATAATGTCACTAAAAAAAATAGTATTTACTTTAACCCCTCTTTTTCCGCTAAAGACGTTATCGTAATTGCTTCTTGTAAAAAAAAGAAGAAAAAAAAAGCAGAAAAATAAAAAAGAAGTTGGAGAAGAAAAAGTCGAAGAATTTTACTTATCGTATTACCATAATGCAAATGAGATTTGGGGGCGTATTGGAATTTTAGTTTAGAACATTTACTGTGATGAAAACCACGAGAAAAAAAATTTGAAATTTAAATATTTAGTTTATACAAGTTAAGAGCTCGAATGATTCATGAAACTCTTTATTAAATTGAAAAGTTATCTTGAAATTGTATTTAGTATTCAAGGATGCATATATTATTTTCTTAATGAACACACAAATGAACACTTCTAGAAAACTTTGAATTTAACTTCTTTTAATGTAAGTTTTATTCCTAATTACTATATCTTACATAACACTAAGCAGCAATGGTTTTCTCTCAGGTGGCTCAGTGGTTAAAAGTTCTGAGCTGTCGTCGTGCAGGGCTGGGGTTCGAGTCTCAGTGGTGACTTAAAACTTACCCAGTTAATCAAAGGGTACCAGCTTATTTAAAGGTGAATCGGTAAACGATGCTGATGGCTGTGTCACAATCATGCTGTTGTTTACAAATTATCGAGCCCCAATCTTCATCGTCACGTGGCCCACATTGAGCTCTTATGAGATAGCTTTCCTTTTTTTTTCTAACGGCAAGGCAAAAAGTTCATATATCTAACAAAGATAACGATAGAAAAGAATAAATATGTACTACGTGCGATGACAAAACAAGACCTAATTCATTGCTCTAAAAGTTCGCTTGCTCCCCAATACCTCTAGAACTCAGTGCATACACTAAGGGTCCCGCATCAGAGCAAGTGGTTCTTGTATTACGATGTAAACAGAGGCGTTTCGGAAAGGTCTATACGATGTAGATGAACAGAGAGACAAGCATGGCTCCTAGAAGACCGCAACTGCATCACGTTAGGGTAATGAAGAAGGACTTACCCTCCTCAGGCTTTTTAGGCCTGTGCTTGTCCCAGGATCCTACAATGAATTAATTTTACATAGATTTTCCAGAAACAGTTTAATTTTCCAAAAGGAAGTTGCTAACTTTGGATGTTGTAATAAATTCGTACCTTTTTTTGCAAGTAAATCTGTCTGTCATTACCCCAAACACCACAATTTGCGGATACCCATTGCAGAACGATTCGTTTACCCTTAAAATTCAAAGATCTCAGGAGTTTTTGACATCGGGAAATCTCAGGAGTCAATGGAAGTGTATTTAAAATACACTGTTAAAATTTTTGGAGTACAGTTGCTACCTTTTTTGGTGTTGAAATAAACAGAAGGCATTTTTAAGTAAAGAACTGCAGCTATCATGTAAAGATTTATATGAAATTGACAAAATAACAATAGTTTGAAAGAATTAGAGCGAATATATTACTAAAAATATACTTGCTTTTTAAACGAAATATTTTTGCAACGAAGTCATTAAAATGATTCTAATGCACACGAAAATATGTGTTGTCAGTAAATAAACAAATGAGCAAACAATGAATAAAAAAATAATGAAACTATAAAAGTGAAAAAGTTAATAAAACTTCAAAAAAATCAGATTCGATTTGTCAGGAACTATTCGACCGATCTTGCTCAAATTGTATATTTTGCTATATAAAATTATTTTCTCTAAAATGAAGCACTAAATTGTATACCTTACAATTCAAAAATTTTTCTACCATTTTTGAATAAAACAATACAAAATAGCAACCATTCATTCAAAATTATTGATTGCATGGAATTATCTTTTGATAAACGAATTTTATGATTGTGTGCAAAAAGTTTTCAATTCACTTCAAAAGTGAGATATAGCGAATATTCGAGATTCCGAATCCATTGGAGAAAAAAAATATTTTTTCTAGATAAAACAAGTTTTGTGTCTTATTTCGCAACTTAAATTATCGTTTGGACCAAAAATTTTATAACCGTCGTTGAACAGCTGACCCAATTCTGGGTTGACGACTACCAATGTTCAAATTCGTGCCTTGTAATTTTGAATGTAAACCAGAAGACAAGGGAATTCCTTGATCAAGTATTGGGAGAAATTTGCCTTCGTGGCTGATTTTTTTTTGTTGATGGAACTAACCCCGCATTTGCGTTACATGGAGAAGAAAACCACGAAAGCTTCCCATAGTTAACCTGACGGCAAAGGGACACTAGCGTATGATCCATCCACTACCGAGGATATTTTTACGCCAACACTGTGGTCGGTGCGGACCGTGTTGTGGAATTCGCACTGAGCAGTCATTGATCGGCCGGTTCTCTTCACCGTTTTAACTCATTGGAAGGTGAACGCTCTATCCCCTGAGCCACCACGACAGGCATATTTGAGGCCAAACCCTAGAAATATTGAGATTGAATCCTAGAAAGTGAAGATCTGATGGTTAGATCAAAAAGTATTCTAGGCTGTCCAATTTTTCTATTGTGTACTGAACTAAGTATTTATTTATCTTCCACGTCTTTTACTTAACTTTGATAAATTATTTGTTTATGATTGTTATTGTAACAGTGATATATTTTTGTTTTGTGTACCTGGCAATTTCGATGCATAACTAGTTTGTTTATGTTTTGCATGGTTTCACGTCTGTCTTTGCATTAAATAAGAAATATTCTGTGAAAGGATTGAAATCTTTGTGAAAGAAAATAGAATGTGTCACTTAAGAGAATTGATACTTGGCGGGCTTTGCTTACTTGAGATAGAATGGAAAGAACAGTTTCTAATGTTACCAGGTGGCACATTTCAACAGCTAATCAGGATTTTATTTTTTGCGGTCAACATAAGTTTTGCATTTATTTAGATACCTTTTTCCTACTTTAACACATGAGTCAGCACAGTGTTTTTTTAAAAAGTCGATGTCTTAATTTTCAAACAATACGGCTTCATTAAAACGCAATAACAAATAACAACTTCAATAGTTTTTCAATAGTCCATCTTTGGATGTTAAAAATTAATATTTTCAATAATTTTGCAGTAGTTTAATTTTTGAGAGGAACATAAGTTTTGCATTTATTTCATTTTTCTTATTCGAAGCACTAACTTTAACACATTAGTCCACATAACTTCTTTTATCAATTCTATATCTTAATTTTCCAACAATCCGGCTTAAAAAAAAGCGTCTTTAGATGTTAAAAAAATAATTACTCCAATAGTTTTACAGTTAAGTTAAGATACGTTTTGCCTTTATTTAGTGAGCATAAGTTTTGCCTTTATTTCTCATACGAAGTATTTACTTTAACATATTAACAAAATAATTTTTTTATCAGTTCTATATCTATTAGCTCAATGCGTAACACATTTAAAAATATCTGAAAGTTAAACTCTTATTTAATTTAATGCAACATTGAAGTTATTTCTTAATTTATAACGACATCAAAAATAAAGCAAATTAAAATATTTGAAACAGTGTTTCATATGGAAATGACAGTTTTGCAATTTAATACATTAATTACTTTTTTTACTTCAAAATATTTGCCTCAAACATTATAACACAAAGTCTGTGATTACTTTAATATGCACAAAAATTATCTTAATTACGTAAAAGTAAAATTAAAGCTTTTTCAGAAAAAATGTGTTTCGAACTTTTGCTACTTATGAAATTTAATATTCATCATTTTTTAAGTCAAATAAATTATTCATAAGCGAAACTGTTTAAGACATATTTTATGAGTTAAAACTCCTATAAATCATATTAATGTCTCAGTTCTTTAAGTCCATTACTCAAAACGCAATATTTCTCTATATCTTATACATGTGCAATAAATAAGATAACATATATAGGATTCTTACACACATTACAAGTTAAGATGAGATGCATTTAAATTGCAACTATTTTAGGAACTTTTTCCGTTATATTTTATTTTAAAATTCTTTTATGTTCTGCGAAATAAAATCTTCGTTTTTCATCACGCAAAACTTTTCCACAAGTACAAGTACCACATCAACTGCAAGTACCACACTTTTCTGCCGACGTAATTTTTTCCTTTCACGTTGAATGCCATGGGGGTCACCGGTGACCAGCACTGAATTTGTTCTTAGCGCCACGGGGGTCATCGGTGACCGGCGAAGCCAAGATTATTAGAAACACATAGCTCGAGTAAATTTTTAACTTTTTATACTATTATTATATCGTTATTAAAATGGTTTGAAAAAATTAATGCAATATAGAACACACAAAAATAGTATTATTTATATATACATACAGAGATGCCAACTAGCACCGGACAGCAAATATATATTTTCAAGTGGTAGTTTATCAATTGTGTTTCTTGGTTTATTTAATTAAATTTAGTAGAATTTTATCCACCACTATTTCTAAATGATTCGTAGGTTTATATAACTCACCACTTTGTAGTAAATTTATCTTGTTATGCCTCTTACAGACCTGCCAACTTTTAATCCCTTCCATTATCATTTTTTTTCCCAGTGGTATTAAAATGGAATTAAAACTTCAATTTTAAGCATACAAATACGTTATATGTGAAAAAAATTAAGTTGACAACCATGATAGTAACGCATATTGATATATAAGCTTAATTTTTGTAAGAATAGTGGTGATCAAAATCTTTTAAAAATTAAATTTATAAAAGAAAAAATAGTATATATTTACTACCACTTTAAATATGAAAATAAAATCTCCCGCAAAATCCGTGAGAGTTGGCAGGTATGCTCTTAGAAAACAAGCAAAAATAGTCAAATATTTGCAACGTTTACTTTGTAGTTATTTACCGTTTTTTAATTATGGCGTGTCCGGAGTAGTTGGCATCTCTGTATATATAGAGAGAGATGTCAACTTGCTCCGGACAGTGAATAAATATTTTCAAGTGGTAGTTTATTAATTTTGATTCTTGGTTTAATAAATTCAATTTAGTGGATTTTTATCCACCACTATTTTTAAAAAATTTGTAGGCGTGTAGCATTCGCCACTTTCTTGCGTTATGTCATGCTGAACAACTAGCAAAATTTGCCTAATGTATGTAAATTTTGTTGAAAGTGACTTACGTTTGGCCAGACGGGCAAACCATGTAAAATTAGCGTCGCATTCACGTGTTAATTGATATTACAATCAGATAACCGTAGTTAATTTCCTAAAAATGTTTTCTTGTCTCCTTGACTAAACTGTTAAGTGAATAGATCCATTGCCAGTTTTGAACTCATTAAACTACATTTATTCAAGAAAACCTTTTAGATTAACAATATATGAATAAAAAGTACTATGGAGTCAATTGATTATCTTTTTTTTGTTTGTTTATTTGTGGCTGAAATAATCTTTTAAAATGACAGTATTTAAAATATAGGAGATAAACTATTTTTAAATCAAAACTGTCAGCTATGAATGATATATAATATAACTAATATTATTTATAAAAACACACTATAACCGGCGTGAGTTCGAATCCCACTGCTGCCAATATAGTATTGATCCGTGGTGGCTCAGGGCATAGAACACTCTCCATCCAATGATGTGAATTGGATTCGAATATCAGCAATGGCTGGTAGATTCGAATTCAAAACCCGGCTCGCACCGACCACAGTGCTGACGTATATACTCAGTGGTAGACGGATCCTGGGTTAGAATCCTTTTGCCGTCAGGCTAAGCGTGTGAGGTTTACGTGGTTTTGCTCTCCATGCAACGCAAATGCGGGTTAGTTTCAGAGGAAATTCCTCCATGAAAGCAAATTTCTCCTTGATTCAGGGGTTCCCTTGTCTTCTGAATTGAGTTCAAAATTGCAAGGCTATAGAGTTGAACATTGGTAGTTTTAAACCCGAAATCGGGTCGGCTGTTCAACGACTGTTATAAAATAATATATAAAATAGTTGAATTAAGCCGCGTTGGCTCAGGGATAGAACATTTACCTCTCAATGGAGTGGCCAGGTTTGAATCCTAGCTGGGATTGGTTGATACGAATTATGCTCGAGGCTGGAACCAATCACAATGGTGACATAAAATATCTTCAGTGGTAGACGATCATGATTTGTAACCCCCTTGCCATCAGATTAACCGTGACAGATTTCCATGGTTTTCCTCTCCATGTGACTCAAATGTGGAATCGATCCACTAAAAAGTCCTCCACAAAGGCGGGTTTGTCCCAATTCCTGATCCAGGAGTTTACTTGTCTTCTAGGTTGGGTTCCAAATTGTTAGGCTACAGAGTTAAGCATGGATAGTTGTAAATCAGAATAGGGTCGGCTGTTCAACGCCGGTTAAGAAATAAAATTCTTGACTTAGAAAATAATCCATTTAGCATTTATACTACTGTCAGAAAATATGCCGGAATGTAAATGATGCAAAATACCTGATACATGAAATATTATCTCTCTCTATATTCCATAGCAAGTAAAATTTATCAAAGTATAATGCATTTATACTGTTTTTTTTTTCCTCTATGAATTTTGCGGACGGAAATAAATGTCACCCGATGTTTGCAAAAGGAATTTCTGACATCTGTTGAAGCAGAGTTTCGTCCGTCCAATAGGTTTTAAGTATGACCGTCTGTCACCTGTCACAGAGTGAGGACTGAAATAACTCAGCAAAAAAATAGCCCCAAGCTGGTTGGTCGTTTAGTTATTTCTTTACCGGATCTAAGTAGAAACAACAGTTTCCTTTTCCATCTGATAAATATTTGAGGAACGTAGTATTGGACATTATTTTTATTTGCAAGAGTTTCTAGAGATATTGGAATTTATAAATTTATAACACCAGTTAATAACAGATATGAAAAGCTTTTCTGATCTATTGCTTTGGAAATACAGTTGGAAGTTACGATTGATGAACATTGTTCAGTGTGTTCGTCCTTTATTTTTTCCAGAGCTTTATTTCCATTTGAAGAATTTAATTTTATAACCAGCGTTTATCAACCGACCCAGTTTCCGAGTTTCAGACTGTGAATATTCAACTCCGTAACATTTTAATTTTGAACCCAATCCAGAAGAAGGCACCTGCATCAAGCATCTTGAGAAGCAGGAGAAATTTGCCTTTAGGGAGAACTTTTTCATGGAACTACCCCCATTTGCGTTACTCGGAGAGAAAAACCACGAAAATAGTCCACAGCTAGCCTCACTGCCAGGGGATTCTAACCCATGATCCGTCTACCACTAATGATATCTTTATGTCAGCATTGTGGACGGTGCCATCCGGGAGCAAAATTTCTTATCAACCAGTCACCGCTCGGATTGGAACTTGTGTCACCTCGTTCAGTGGCGAACTCCCTACTCTCTGAGCCTCCGCGGCTCCTGTAGAAATGTAGAAAACATCAACATTTTAGCTATGTATACATAAGCTGCTATTTAATTTTAAAAAATTTTATATTTAATTCCGTACTTTGAATACCTACACAGCGATACAGAACTTTAAATTTTTTCTCTACACTATTTCGCTTAAAATGATTGCTTGAACTTTAAAACAGAACTTAAAAACTTATATATTTAAAAAAAATTATAAATCCTTTTTTTAAAGAATATTTCGGATTTAGCGTACTTTTTTTGTTCTTGATGGCAATTATTAAGATAGCTCTGTCGTCTATGAAAACAAAAAAAGCCACATTTTAAGTGGCTTATACGCAAGGCAAAGTTGTAATTGTAATCTATATAGACCATCTTACCATATAGCTATTGAAGCTTTTGAACGGAGAAACAGTATAGGTATTTTAAAAGTCATAATATTTTAAAAATCACCAATTTGGCTAGATTTTCCTACTAAAAACTAATTAAATTAATGAATAACCCTGAATGTTTACAAATTTGTAAGCGGCAAAATAATGCATAAGAAGTAAATTTTTAAATATTAAAATATTAAGCCACAAACTACGCTTTTCATTTTCTACTTTTAGGCTTTAAATTGAGGCTTTCAGTTTTACTTATTGACTCTTTGAGGTAGGTGAAACGCCAGTGTCCCTTTCGTAAATTTTTTCAGACGCTCTAATTACAAGTAAAAATATATTTTGGTACTTTTTAATTATTAAAAACTCTAATAGTTTCTAAAAAATGTGTTTGATTACCGGAATTATATTTGTAATAAACTATAAAATCCAAGAACAATAGTTTGAAGAAGAAAAATATTTTTTCATTCAGATTCAAAAATGTATTAATAATTGATTTTATAAATAAAAGAAAAGTCAATGATGAATATTGTTTCTAATTGATCTAAATAACTGCAAGTAAGTGCAAATTTGGAAAATTATTGTTTGGAAGCAAGCCTTGTTCAGGAGATTTTAAATTTAACCCCGAAAAGACACCGGTGTTTTTTAATGTATTTCTTAACTATAAATTATTAAAATGCTATTTGTAATATTTTCACATAATTTGATTTATATTAGTATGAAGTATTGAAAAAATATAAAAAAATAGATTTAATAAAAATTGTGTGTCAAAAAGTCAACACTTTGAGCCATTCTGATAAATACCATAAATGGAGCTTGAAATATAAACAAAACATAGTCTAAAAGGAAGGAAACTCACAATAGTTATAAAAATCGCATATAATACAATGGCATATAATAAATGTCATATAAGTCAATGGCATATAATAAATGTCAAATAAAACAGAAGCGTTTTTACATTGGCAGATTCTTAAAAATCGTATTACTTCTCTTCAGTAAAAATACGAAATAATACTACCATCGGGTGATGCATATTAAAGTTAAAATCCCCCCCCCCCAGAAAAAAAATTTCTATCGAATACTTTCAAGTTTTGTAATTTACAAAAAGGGAATTTTATCCAATCTTAATTAACGTTTTCTATTACTTTAATAAAATAAGCAATAAAAAATAACTCAAATTACCGTTTTTAAAAACATACGCGTAAGTAGTCAATTGTGTGTGCTGAGGTAAAAATTAAGGACCATTTAGGACTCAGATGCAACAACCAGTGTTGCCAGAACTTAAGATTAAAAAGTAGCGAATGGGAGCTCCAAAAGTAGCGGATTCGAACATTTTGTAGCCCAAAAATAAATCATATATATATATATATAAATTTATTTACTGCACTAATTTATTTGGCAATATTTCTGTAAAACAGCGCCGTTTGCCAGAAAACACTAAAATTATAATAACATTGGCTAGCTCGTTTTTTTCCAGCTTTTTTATGTGTAAAAATCAGTCGGAACTGTCTTCGATATTTTAATGTTGGTGCGGTCTTTGAGCTGCATAAGAATACTAAGAGGTTTCGACCTCAGCTCGCTTCGTTCCCCAACCTCAAGAACCTTAATTACTCGCACATAAAAATGTTCTCACTAGCTAATTTTTTTTTAATAAAAATTATCTCGCGTTTCGAGGAAATTAAAAATAAGACCTAACTAGGACCCAATCTCCAACAAGAAATTCAGAAAAGTTCAACTTCATGGGCCTACATCTGTGTGTATTTAAAAATAAAAGGCAAAAAATCTTTTTTTGATAAGCAAAATAATTTATTTAATCATTTCTGCTCTGAAGTTCGAAACAATACAAAGTACAAACATTCAGCTCGCAGATGAGAAATATGACTTTGCTTTTCTTTGTAACAGCATCAATAATTGTTTCAAACTCGATTGAGAATAGTTTTGATAGTAATTTAGTGAACAAATGAATATTTTGATTTGGACCACGTATGAAACAGTATTTTAAAGCGTCTACGAAGCAACAAATATTTTTAACTAATTTTTTTTTCATTTATAGTAGCCGTAACATCTGTTGTAAAGTTAAAAAAAAAAAAAGATAAAAAGATAGATTTGCACTAAATGCTCGTAAATATTTTCTTTTCTCGCAGCTCGCCTTAGTTGCTGTGCTTACTTTACTTGCACAGTGAAACCTGTTAAGTTGACCATCTCTATAAGTTAATCACCTATCTAAGATTTTGATGATCAAGTGCAAAACTGGTAAAAACAATTTATTATCATTTTTATAAGATGACTTCTCTTATAAAACCATCAAATTGTAGTTCCACTTCTGATCAGTTTACGATAGTTTCACTGTAGTAGCTTTAATAATTTTCTAAACTCCTTTTATAACACGCAGCATATACATTACCGTGTTTATCATTTAAAGTAATTATCTTTCCTAGTTATTTTGCAATTACTATAAATGTTTCGAAAGGTTTAAAATGTTGACATTTTCGAATTAAAAAAATTGTCGTTATTCAGTTTTCCTGATCCCTAAGTGCATTATGTTTCAATTAACTTAGTCATTTTTATTCATAATTTCATTGTTATAGTTAATTATTATTTGAAATTTCATAGTATATATTTTTGTTTTAAAAACAAAATCCATCTTTTGCGTTTCATCGTCATCATTGGGTGGGCCTTGGCCTTCTATGAAATATTTCTTCATGTCGTTCTCCTTGATGCCAATTCTGATTATCATTTGCGTTTGGTAATACGAATTTTATTTTAATATGATAACTATCCAAAACTTAATTTTTATTTGTTTCATTTATTTATTGCATATTTGGCAAAATGAGGTGAAAAATAATAACTTTAACCATAGCAAAACATATTATAGCTTCCTTTAAAAAAAAATAATTTCATCATTTACGACGGGCAAATCTAAGCTCTCAGCGGCGCGACAGCCCTAGAGGGCCAAGGCCTGCGGTGCCCATCTCAGTTTTCTTGACCTTGGGCTCTGGGGTGCAGAAATCTAAGCTCTAGAGAGATATAAAAATTTTCCTATTTTTCGTGCAGCTGTGAACAGATGGTGATTTACAAAAGTGAAATGAATTCACTAAAAAGCATTTAACAGTACGATATTTTTTGGAAACTCATTGTCATTCACGAATACTATTTTCATTCATCAGGTTTAATGACTTTGGATTTAATTTTTCTGGGTTTCAAAGCGAGTAACGTGATTTTTTTTCTCCAGAAGATAAACGATTAATAATAGTTGGAGTTAAAAAAACATTTTCCCCATCATACTCTCCGTGCATTTTTCCACACTTGCGATTTCCCGAGTCTACGATTTGAAACATAAACATGGAAAGATTATAGACTCCATCAGTAAAACATATCAAGAATCCAAAACTGAAGCAAGAACGTTTTCAACAACAACAAAAATGTCCTTTTTAAAAATGGTAAAGAAGCTGCAAACTTTCAGAATCATTTTATAATGGGAAGGAAAAAATTAAAAAATATATACATATTTCAGTAAGGAAAAAAAGTAGCGCATATTTAAGATTTGTAGCGTTCGAAAAATAATAAGTATCCCAAAAAGTAGCAAGTAGCGTAAATTCAATTTTCAGTAGCGGGGACTTTTAAAAGTAGCCCAATCCGCTACTTGTAGCCCAATCTGGCAACAACGAACGAGCTGAGGTAAAAGTTTACTTAACTGGTACGGGAAAAGAGAAAATACTGGTAGAAGAACTATTTCAATATTAGATAATATTCGGGAGGAGTTAACCTATTCTCGAAAATGACAATTCACTGTAAAGAAATTTATTACGGCGAAGAAGCAATTCAATATAAGAATTGCATCCGTTAAAAACAATTGGTAATTATGGATTTTTATTATTCCCGGAAAAAAACTAAAAAACTAAATTTATTGTTACCAGTTTTTACTCCAGTGCGCTGCCAAGATGAGACAATCTAGCGTGACCCACCTTTGGGTCACCCCTACGTGAACGTGTTAAGCTAAAATGTTACCGCCAATTACTTGATATCATAAACTTAGGCTTAAGAATTACCAACAATTTTGGCATTGTACTCGTATTTAAGACTTCAGATCCTAACATACAAAAATTCATTTTTAACACTTTACCGACCGGTAGCGGTTCGAACATACTATGCCCTTTCACCGCCCGTTCAGCTGCAGATCGTCCGAGACACCGGCTCGGTTTCGGCCTAGACTGACGCGCGGACTTCACCACTAAATATCAAAAATTACAAATATGATATAAAATGCAACGTTAAAACATCAATATACTGGTTACTGTATTAAAAAGTAGGCGTAACTATCTTTCTTTAACTAATCTTACAAAATATTTTGCTACCACTTTATTAGAACTTTTCCAGAAAGCGGAGCAGTTGGCATCCCTGCCTTCATATCGATGAAAAAATCCAGACTTTCCTCGCAGGAAAATCTAGTCGCACCCAGCTGCACGTTGAAAAATCCCGACTCTTTTCGCAGGAAAATCTGGTCGCACCCAGCTGCACTCGAGAAAACGACAGCTGAATTTTTTTCAGGGCATGCTGAATTGGTGGAAAACGTAGTCACCACAGATCGGTCAAAAGTCGATTAATCGACGACCGGTCGGTAAGCGCTGGGGAGCAAACGCTGAATAATCTACGGCCGGTCGGTATACGATGAGAACAAAACGTCGATTAATCGACGACCGGTCGGTAAGCGCTGAGAACAAAACGTCGATTNACCAACAATTTTGGCATTGTACTCGTATTTAAGACTTCAGATCCTAACATACAAAAATTCATTTTTAATATATTGTTTTGGGCTTTACTGCTTTGTTCCTGAAAAATAAATTCTAATGATGAAATAATTAGGTTACCATTCATAATAACACCACTCAAAGTAGCCGTCCGATGATTGATATTTCGAAAAGGAACTTTTAAGGCCAGTAAAGATTTCTTGATAAAAATTCCCTAATATAAAAATGAAACGAGAACAAACAATTTTAATAGGAACATTTATTAACATGAATTATTAATTATTTCAATTTGATAAACAAATCAAAAAACTAATTTATATTAAATAATATAGCTGTATTTAAATTAAACAACTACCACTTTTAAATTTATAGTTAAATTTAAATAAATATTCAAAATTTAGTGCTAGGTGGAAGTTTTCAAGCAAGTAAACTCATTGTGTAAATTTATGTGACACTTAATTGTGTCCATGAATGAATTCTTTAATATGAGTCTTAATGGAAAACTCTATCAGAATCATGGTCACCCGTGATCTCCCAAATATAAGGGAAGCTATTATTACCTTATCCGCTCTTTAAAAAAATGTGAGATATCTGCATAGATGCCAACTGCAACAAATTGAAAAAAGTACTTTACAGAATGGTAGGGAACTACAAACTAAATTTTCGGTTAATTTTTCTAGTTATTTAAACTGCTCAACACTATCTAACAATAACTAAGTGCATACCTGCCAACTTTCACTATTTCCGAGTATGGATTTTCAGAGTGGTTGTAAAACAATAAACGAAAAACAATCTGACTCAAAAATGTATTTATATTTTGATCCCGTTGAAATTCGCTTACGTAGATATTATTATGCTTTGATATATTTATTGTAATTATTTATATGTAGTGGTGGTCAAACTCATTTATAATTATCATTATAATTCAAAAAGTTAATTGGAATAACCTGAGTATTGCTACCTTTTTAAATATGAAAATGAAATCTTCCGGAAAATCCAGAAGAGTTGGCAGGTATGTAAGTGGCATTTGAATTGTAGTGGGAGTAAAAACCCTAAATAATCGAATATATTAAATTAAGAATCATACATTAAAAGACGACCTCTCGAAAATACACTGTCCGTCGCAAGTTGGCATCTCTGTATCTGTTTAAAAACCGATACCGTTAGTTGTAATGTTGGTAAGATTGATGTAGAAATAGAACTTAGAAGTGCACTTAGTGAGAGTCTATCAGCGTGAAAATAATAAATTTGAGTTGTTGCTGACTCTTTTGAGAAGGTTATTTGAGCACTTTACCTTTGATCCGGGAAGAGTAGAGCTATTACTGATAAATTATTATTATTAATACTATTTGCATTACATATATCCGGGATCCCTATTTCGCTAACGCTTGCCAGTCCCCTGTGTTTCTTAGTGGTTGAAAACATAAATAATTGCTAAAATCACATTAATGATTTGATAATTTAATCTTGTGCATCACATTTCAACGGCAGCCTCTTACACCCCGGCGAGATTTCCGTATCGTGATCTGTGGCAGAATAATCGCCAAGTCTTGGAAACTTCCGGGCAGTGGCCCACGAGAAACTTAAAAAAAAAACCATCGCAGAAAGGGACCAACTCGAAAGGTATAACTCGTAGCCACCCCCGGTCAAACATCTACGAGTTATTTTTTTAAAAAATTGCAAGTTTAAAATCTATTTGGCAGCTTGCCAATCTATTTGGCGATTGCAGTTGGCGCGACAGATCGCGATACGGAAATATCCGCACCTACACCCCTCTTCCTTCATTTTATAAATTTTAATTTAGATGAAGGAGCGGATAATTCTTCGGGCTAGGTACTCCGTATCTTATGTTTAAATAGGTATCAACGATTCCGGACTTAGGCCCCGGATCGGTATCAACAATTCCAATCAGAATTCTTATTTTTTTCAATACTTTTAATTACCAGACCTTATTCATAAGATATTGTTTGTAGTAATAAGTAGATCAAATATTTGCGAAAATTTATATTTTATCCTGAATGTAGTAGGAAATTTTGTCATTGGTACTCAATTCCTGTTTTAATATATTTGATTAAGCCGACCGGTTTGTGTAGGGGGCAGGGGACTGTCCTTGCATCAGAAAGGTTCTGGGTTCAAATCTCGGGAATGGCATGGATGTTCCTTCCTTCTCTGTACTATCTGTCCCTACTGTGGGAGCTACGTTGGGCCACCTAATACGGTGCCCCTGTAAGAGAGGTCAACAAAATCGCCCTGTAGATGCCTGAATTGACGGATGTTAACACAGGCGGGCATTTGAAAAAAATATATATACATTTGATTAATTTTACCTTTTACTACATTTAAATAGTATAAGACATAAAGAAGGCCGGATAGTTATCTTATTGTTATTTTTAGGTGTTGGTAAAAATGAATTAAATATTTGTCTACAATATCCCTTCAAGAATTATTTCACAACCAATTGAAATAAGAAAAACTTTTTGAAGAGCGTAAAAATTGGTAGCTGTGCAATAGCTCCCCCCTTTCTGGATTAGTGAGAATATGTCCCACTTATTTTTGATAATAATATAAACCTCTTAAATTGTAATAGTTTTCATATATGAATATTATATATTTTTATAAATGAATATTATGTATTATTTATTTCCATATGCTAGACTATATGCCCTGTTATGTCATTTTCCTGTCTCTTTGAGTCATGTTAGATCCGATGAATTGGTCAGAGTCCTCCAGGGCTGGTAATGAATAACTGGAAAAATTATAAGCCTGAGGATCACCGTAGTATGACCACACTGTTTATGGATTTTCTTGTTTGAGTAAAATTATTTGTACCTCAAAGCGTTACTTATTGTTCGCGCAAGTTTTATTATTATAATTGTTTTTGTTTGTTACCTTATTGCGAAACATTTTTAAATATTGTGATAATTAATAGATATTGAAATTAATCAAAGCTTTATTAATCACAAGTAAATTGATAATGAAGCCATTTGGGAACCGTCTTTATTCTTTTTACCCTCGTTGATAGAACCCTTGTCTGATCTGTTCTTTATTCATCATTCGCGTTATGAGATAACGAGGTGGAGTGTTGTTTTCGAGGACTTGAAACATGTTGATCTCATTACATGTTTTGCATCGACTACAACTGTGAAGAGTAAGTTGGTTTTCTTTCTACCTTTAAATAATACATTGCCTGTCGTATTGGAAGGCTTGAAACGTGTTGACTCCATCTCATGTTTTGTATCGATTACAACTATAAAGTGTAAGTTGTTTTTTTAATCTTTAAATAATACATTGCCTGTCGTATTGGAAGGCTTGAAACGTGTTGACTCCACCTCATGATTTGTATCGATTACAACTTTAAAATGTAGGTTGTTTTTTATCTTTGAATAATACATTGCTTGTCTTTTTTGAAGGTTTGAATCATGTTGACCCCATTTCATGTTTAGTATCGATTACAACTTCGAAGTATAAATAGTTTTTTTGTCTTTAAATGATATAATGCCTGTCGTATCCAAAGGCTTGTAACATATTGAATCCATTTCATGTTTTGTACCAATTACAACTATAAAAACAGGATTTTTCATTTTCAAATAATACTTTGCACAGTGTATTTAAATAAACATCTATTCTTATCTTATTTTCCTCCATATGAATGACAAAGTGTGGTAAATGTAATTAAACTACAGATAAAGTATAAAGTAGAATTTATTTAAATCCAAAACTCACAAGCGGTTACANGATAGGTTCGCCGCTCATCGTAAAATCAAGTTTATTTCATATTGTTATCTGTTTGTCTTTAATCAATTGTGTTTTTACTTATTTTTGAAGTGAACTGAAATAAGAGTTCTGACGTCATCATATTAGAATTGTATAAATACCAGCACGCACATGACAGCCTGTCAGTAATTTCTCTCATCACTTGCCGTGATGATGTTCTTGTAATTCAAACCAACTTGTATATAAATGTAAATATGTTAAATAAAATATTAGTATCTCAAAGGAGCTATCTTCGCTTACCTCAAAGGCTTGAAACGTGTTGAACATCTCATGTTTTGTATCGATTACAACCTTAAAATGTAGATTGTTTTCTATCTTCGAATAATACATTGCTTGTCTTTTTTGAAGGTTTGGATCATGTTGACCCCATTTTATGTTTAGTATCGATTACAACGTTGAAGTGTAATAGTTTTTTTGTCTTTAAAAGATATACTGCCTCTCGTATCCGAAGGCTTGTAACATATTGAGTACATTTCATGTTTTGTACCAATTACAGCTATTAAAACAGGATTTTTCATTTTCAAATAATGCTTTGCACAGTGTGTTTAAATAAACATCTATTCTTATCTTATTTTCCTCCATATGAATGACAAAGTGTGGTAAATGTAAATAAACTACAGATAAAGTATAAAGTAGAATTTATTTAAATCCAAAACTCACAAGCGGTTACACAAATGGACATAGTGTAATGATCTCCCTCGTTAGACAATATAATAGGAGACATGAAAAGCCAAAAGCAAAAAAGTAAGTGGTAAAATACATTGTGTTATTATTTCTTTCAATAGAAAAACAGTTAAAACGTCGAAACATCTTCACAACATCGATTGCCACAATAATATGACAGTGCAAAATACAACCAGAAAAATATAGTGTCAAAATCAGAAAATATATTAACAAAGTTCCTACTTTATGAAGTGTAGGTAAACAGCCGGACCTAAAAGCATAGGTAAGTCGATAAACATTCAATAGAAAGACATCAAAGCAAAGTTGTTTTAAGCAAACATTAAAATAACATACAAACAAAACAAAGCATTTACATTATCTTGTAAGAATCTCGTCAAAATATTTTGTATACAGGAAGCGTTTTAAGGTGATGAATTCGAAATTTAGTGTAAATGCGCATATGCCCATGAAGATTAATTGTCGAATTCTTATTTTGATAAGATAAGAAAGTGTCCTTAAGAAAAAAGTATTCGCAGGTTTGCGTATAAATTAAATGAAAATTCTCTTATGGTGTCTATAAATTTAGTTAAATAACACTACTACTTTAATTCAGAACAAGATATATTTTTATACTATTAATTACTAGCTTTAGTTGGTAAGAGCTTACTGTCCAGGGAAGTTTTGAACTACCAGTTTTTAATGTTTTAAAAAATGACAGTGTTTAAAAATCAGATCATTCGCAGTCAAACGGTTAACCAATCACCAATTATAATAAACAGTCAGAAACATTATAAATTATACTAGCGTTCGTTTTCTTGAAGTTTTTACACAATTTACTTTCACCGTTTTTTGAGAAATTCCTACTAGTGGTAGCTAAGTATTTGTTTAAAGTATGATTTTTAAGTATGCATGTAAATGCAAAGTAAGTAAATTGAATTTAAAGTTATTTTCCACCCCACTATACGATTCAGAAGCGTATAGGGTCTTACAGAAAAGTTAATAGACCACGGAATTAGCAAACCCACCGACTGCTAACTTCAATGTTTTTAATTCATTGATGAAATTACATGAAGATGAATGGGATAAAAGCAGCTATGTGGCCTCAGGTGTTCACATTCGTATTACGATTTGGTATAGATCACGAGACTTGATTCCAGATCCCGTTGTTAAGTTTTCCAAAATGTTGCAAAATTGTTGCAACCTGTTTACCTTTTAAATCAAAATAGATCAAAGTAACTTCAAACAAAAAAATTAAGAAGCAGTGACACGACTTACGATATTGTTTGAAAATGAAAAGTGTTTTAATTCGACTTTAATTTTAGGAATTAAGACTCAGCATCTAGATTAGATTTTATTTAATTTAAAAACACATTTAAGTTCGTAAGAATTAGAAAAAAGAACCTGCCTTAAGAACTTTTTGTTCGAAATTAGAAATTGGAAATCTATTCGTAAAAGAAATCCCTTTTGTTTCCGGAGATGCCAACTTGCTTCGCTTTGCAATAAAATATTTTCTAGTGGTAACAAAATTCAAGTTATTTTTAGCTTAGTTTTTATTACTTTAATAAATTTTTTCACCACTACATATAAAAAAAAATCAATTTTTCATATGGAATGCAACTTTATCGCAATTAACTGGTAGTGATACTGTTAAAAAGTAAGCGTAATTACCTTTATTCTACAAGTTTTACTATTTAATTCGCTACCAATTTATTAAAACTTTTGCAGAAAGCACAGCAGTTGCATCCCTGAAGTGATTCATTGTAAATTATTACAGAATGCAAAATTGCAAATCAAATCAATTATTCTACAACAATTAGACATTCTAAAAAGAAAAATTCCTACACTTTGCATTACTTAAAGTGATCAGAGATTTCATATTATTTCAATATTTCTAATACCATTGTATGTTTAATAAAGCTTAAAAGTTCACAATTTTTTCCCCAACAAGTAATTGCAGATAACACATTATATTAATTCCAGTATTGCAATTTCATGCTCTAAAATATCTCAAAGAATTCATTTTTACAAGAATAACTGTTTATAACTGTAACATAGGATACAAATGATATATTGCAAGTTGTATTTTTGAGATGGTGACTGAGTTCATTGTTTGAAAAAAAAGCATTATTTAGACTTTTATTCAATATTATTTCTAAGGCTTTTATGATATCTTGCATTTTCAAATTATATTCCCATAGCATAAAATTTACATTTATTATAACTTACAGTTTTACATAAAGCAGCATACAAAAGCAATAAAAATTATTTTGCAAGTCCTCAATTGAACGAGGTATATTAGCATCGGGTATATTATTTTACCACATTAATTATTTTTCCGACATGAAAGCAATTAAAAAAAAGTTCTTGGTAATAATATTATTGATTTTATGCAATATGAACATTTAGAGTTATTTTATTACATACAGCGTTTCACAAAATAGCATACAAAAACAATAAATATTATTTTGTAAGTTATTCAACGAACAAAATATTGTATTTAGTGGCCCTTTAATCTAGCTTAATGATTATTTTCCTAGTACGAAAACTAATAGAAAGTGTTAAAAAAATAAGCCATTAACAACATTGAGCGTGAGTTGATTGTGCTTGATCCAACACATAGGCCCTAAACATATAACACATCAAATATATATTGCAGCAATCTTGTTCACGTGCTTATAGGAGTGTACGATATTAAAGAATGTTATGTTATATTTGGAAACATAAATGAAAACATGTACTACATTTCCAATAGTTTGAATACAGTTATTTTGTTTATAATTATATATGTATGTACAGAGGCACGTAGGGTAATTGTAGTGCTTGAAATCTTATAAAAGTATCTTTGCATTTACTTTGGCAAATACAGTACATATATAAGGTGCTCCTTAGCTTTCCGAAAAGCCATTTTATAGAATTTTCAAGAAAATTAAAGAAAAAAATACAGTGACTCAGTTATTTGAGAAGAGTTCGCTTTGATATCTTATTCAAAACGTTTATTTTAAAATAGGGGCTTTTGACATTTTTTTCAACTTTACTTCTAAGTATGAACAATTTAAACTTGTACCAAAAGAATGCTTTTAGCACTTATGTACTTTGCTTCTGAGCTCTAAGAATTTTAAATTTTTATTGATAAATGGAACGATAAAAATGAAGATAGTTTTGCATTTTTTTAAATTGATGATTGCAATGAAATGATATTAGTATAAGTGGCAGCTTTTGAAAATTATTCGTAACTTTAAACTTTTTATATTATAATTTAAATTTAAAAGGAAAATATTTTCAAACATGTCAAGTTAATTTGATTTTTGATAGCCATTTATTTAAACTGTTGAAAAAATTGTGTAAATACTACTTTTTCTTACGAAGAATTACACGCTTGGATGTCATTAGGATAATGATAATGCAGTTCAAAACGCTTGATTTTTAAAATTATCAAAATGCTTACTTTGTAATTTAAGAAAAAATGAAATTTGTTCTGCTGAATTGTACTAAAATGCTAAAAATTTGCTTTAGTCTTACTTTAAAAGTTAAATTTAAATCCATACATAACATTTAAAAAAATATATCTATTTCGCCAAACTTTTCAGTTAAATTTAGAAAAAAAAAAGCTTTTTTTCTGCATTACCATGATTATAATCTCTTTTACTGATTTTAAAGTTTTGCATTAATTTTTATGAGGTTACGCGACTTCCAGATAAAAACTTGTAAATTCCGGAAAGTTTCCTAAAGCTTTGAAATGCTTTGTATATATTTTTATGACACATTATGAGGTTGAGGTTGATGAAATATTAAAACCTTTATTTGACTTAAACTAACTAAATAATAATATTAAATAAATCCTTTTTCAAAATCGAAAGTGAAGTCTACATTATAACTGTAAATTATACGGTAAAGAAAACATACTTTCTAGAGAAAAAAAATATTTAAAGAAAAATACAGATTTTTGCGGCTTTTAGCCGTTATGCGCAAAATGTAAATATTTCCCGTTTTTTTTACTGACTTTCTCTGGATATTTAACAGTTTAAAGCTGCTTTATTGACGAAACAGTTTTTCTTTCTGTTTTTTTTCTTAATCATAAACAGATTTAACCCGTCAGTTCAAATTTTAGTTTTTGCCATCCAGGTTTTCACCCCGTCCGATAACTTTATCATTTTTCAAATCCTTATACGATAATTTACTATATTTGCTCTTATATTTTAGAAATTATTTTATGGTTTTATATATTGCAAATAAAATTGAGAATCGACTTGAATGTCAAAATGCATCTCTACTGTGTTATTATGCTATTTTAGATATAATTTTTTATAACTTAAGTAGCCAGATAAGGGAGGGTCATTATAAGTGAAAATCTTTTTTTACGCTTAAATATGATTTTAATAAAACTTTTAAGATAATAACATTTTCAGTGTTTTCTTCATAAAGAAAACTAGAGCTTCTGTAACTCCGGGAACAGTTCCCTTGCCTTGAGAGACTTTTTTTTGTCGAAATAACGAAGTTTGATGGTTAAAATAGCAGTACTTACCTGCAAAAAACAAAAGAAGAAGAAGAAGAAAAGAGAAAAGAAACGGGTGCCCGTTTTTAAATTTCATAATTTTTCTGAGAAATAAAGAGTTTTATACTGGCACACTAGCTGACAGTTTTTTCTTTCCAAAATTTTCAAAGTTTATTTTGCAGTATGTTAAAAATTAATGATAAAAATAATCCAGCACCAAAATTCCATACTGATGTCTATAAAAATCCTACAATTTAAAAAAAAATCATTAAAAATATTCTGTTGAATTATAATAAAGTTATTTCAGTTTACTGTTGATGTGAGGCATATGAGACATCAAGTCAGATAGGAATTCATTTTTTATAGTTTTTTACTAAAGTATCAATTTTTTTATGATTCAATCCTTTTTTTACTCTAGGTTGGATAAAAGTGTATTGCAAGGTTAATGAAAACATGTATGAAATTCATCGGCATCAAATATATTACTCTTCTCAATTTTTGTGAGTCACTGTAAAAAAAATAGTACATGAAACACAGTGATTGATCTTTCTTAACATTGACTTAATATAATCTTTATCTATTTTTATCTACAATAATAAATATTATTATATATTTATATATATGTATAGTTCAATCTTTATTTATTTACAAAGTTTTGCCAGGAAACGCAAAGGCAATAAAGGGATTGTAAACAATGTGGAGTCTAATGATATCATGTTTGGACAAAAACATATTTTTATATTATTGATCATCCAATTATTAAGTTTAGAGTATATAATATTATTTTACTTGGCTATCAATTTAAGAATTTTTACTTAAAACTATAAAAACAATTTTCCCGGACAAAAAAAAAGTATTTTTCTTTCTTTCTTCAAAACTTTGAAAGTTGTTTTAATGTAACTGAGAATTTTCGAGTTTTTCAAATTTCCCATTTTGTATTACGTAAAATACCTTCCTCATTTTTATTATTCAAAAATGTTAGATAATTCATAGAGTTTGCTTCAAATTCACTCCTGTAAATATTAATTTTCAAACACTTGTTTAAAATCGTTTAAGTGTGAATTTTCTCTATTTTCATTTGCAAATAAATACACTGCTCAAACTAAAAACTTATTAATTATGTGGATTTTATGAATTAAAAAGATAGGCGTGAATCCATATGTTTTACGAATGCTAAGTGATGTTCATAGTTAAAGCAAGCTAAATCAATATCAGTGATTTTGCATCCATTTGTCTCTAATTTGATTTAATCGCATATAAAGTGTTTTTTTTTACATCTAAAAAACACTAAAAATTGGAAAAAACAGAAAAATTATAAAATCCCAAGTTAATTAAAGAATATGATTCGGATACATCAACGCCTTCATATTCAAAACGAGATCGATGTTTGAAGAAAAAAATTTCAATAATATGAGGGGTAGTAGGGAGGAATAGTACATGAGATGAAGCTGTAGCAAATTCAGCAGTTGCAAATACAGGTATTAATAGTTATTATTGCTGTGTATAATTTTAATTAGAGGTTTCTATAAACCTCTGTTACAGAAATGGCTATTTTGCAATAATGATGCGAAATTAATAGCTTTTATAGTTTTAAAGAACCAATACAATGATTTGTAAGATTTAATAAGATAATTGAATCCTTAAATCAATTAGCTTATAAATACTACAGGAAAATTTACTATTCAATGATATCGGAATATTAATATCACGTTATAAGACACTGATATTTTACGATGCAGCGCGTAATTTTCCAATTAATTGCAGAATATTTTTTATATTAAACCGATACAATGTTTTCCAAATTAAATAATATTTCTTTCAACGGTAACAAAAAAATTTTTCTAACACTTAAATTCTTTTTTATTGCTTTAATTTACTTATAAAGTTATTAATGTGCTATATACCATAAATTTCTTTTCAGTCTGTTAAAAATGCTTTAGATAATTTTACTAAGATTTATAGTTTCTTACAAGTAGAAATAAAATTATTGGAAGCATAGATAGATCATTCAAATGTACTGTCCCTTCCTACTATTCCTTATCTTCACATACCTGCCAACTTTCATACTCTTTAAAATAGTTTTTATATAGTGGTTGCGGAAGGAAATTCGGTAAAGCATTAATAGCAGACCTTTTATTTATATATAGCCCACATAACGATTAATGTGAGCGTATTGTATGCGACCGACGAATAATGTTGAAAATCTAGAGAATAAAAATAAACATAACGTTTACTGAATGCTGGATATTGGGGCCACTAACCGAATCATTGAATCTGTTTTGTCGTATTCTAGGAGGTCTTAAATATCAGTGAAGTTAAAACCACATAACAAAGACTAATTGATTTTTTATATATATGTCTTAATTATTTAATTATAGTGGTACTTAAAATAATTTTAAAAACAAAATTACTTAAACAACAATTGAGCTGGAGGAAAAGTAACTACAAAATTATTTTTAGAAATAAAACCTTCAGGAAAATCCGTAAGAGTTGGCAGGCATGTTATTAATATTTTCAAAAGTATTACAACCTATAAAAGGTTATTAATTAATTCACTTACTTAATTTTACTTTATTATATTAATTAACAAAATTAAGAAAAAAAGATGATATTCCTGTTTTGATGTTTATTCTACTTATTATTTTATGATAAAATTCGTAATGTCGGTGGTTTTTATCATCTGACGCATTATCAAAGGAATGAATGTTGAGTAAAGGAGCATATGGAGGAAAACGGAGGGGATAAGCACCAAAACCTCGAAAAACAAAATATTTCCGTGCCAACAAAATGCAAATATTGTTTGTTTCATTCCAGACCTTTGCTGTTGGAAGATCTTGATATGTTTTGCTTTTCTGGCTGATGCATCACTAAGCTACTGAAGACAACAGGGACGGATCTAGGTGGGCCATGGGTAACTGAGTTAAAAAGTAGGAGTTAAGCAAATCCAAAGTTAGCAAAATACGTAATATATGTATTTTTAGATGGGCAGTCGCAAAACACATTTTATACTCGAGTCAAGAAAAACCTTGATCCGCCCCTGAAAATATAGGAACAAAATATTAGGAATACCGCTCTAAAGTCATAAAATGGATTTATTCGTTAAAGCGAGTAAGTCTAAGAGTCGAGTAAGTCTTTCTTAATAATATGTTTGGGATAAATCAAAAGAAATATTTTGATCTTTTGCTATTGTATTGAAAGCAATTACATAGATATATAAACAAATTTAAAACGACATGACAGTAAAACATATTATGAAATGTATTCGGATAAATTGTTTAGCTATCCAGCTAAAAATTTAAAAAAATCGAATAAAAGTTAGTAATACTAGGCCAATTAAAGTTCTTTTGAATACTTTTTACTCGATTTTTATTTTGATTACATTTGTTTTACTTTATTTGATTACTTTACTGCGTTCTTACCTATTCTGATTACTTTAATGATGGTTGATTTACTTTAATGGAACACTATCGAGACTTTTACTACTTTTTTAATTGGTAAATTAATTTAAATCAGTCGATAAAGTCATTTTGATATTTTAAAATAATTACATTTCATTTCAGCATCCTTCATAATATATTAGTAATATTTTAAATTAATAATTACAAAACACAAAACGAAATAAAGTTCTAAACATTACAATAATTATAAACATTTACTACTGAAGCTATAAGTAATAATTGTAAGTTTCTTCAGAGTTTTAAATAATGTCAGCGGACTATTATAGTCAAGAAAAAAAATGAAACGCAATTATGATGCAATATATTGGAATAGCTAGTATTACCACGCCATGTAAGCATTCAATATTTTGTATCAATATTATCTTTGTTTATTCATATGCATAAGCAATAAACTTAAACATGCTTCAAACTCTAAAGCAATAAACTTAAACATGCTTCAAACTTTATTTTGATGTTTTACTGTCCGTCCACTTTAAGAAGACCATTGAATTTCGGGTAGTTCTTTTCACCGAAGGAATACGATTATGCTAATTGGTGCAAAGCCTTTTTCTTTATTTACTGTCTTTCTTTCAATTTCCTTCGATTTCTGCTTTTATATAACCCTATTTAACAAATGGGCTCAAACTATAATTTGGCCCTTAATCGATTTCATATGGTGAATGAGCTGTACTTGTATTTTTACCAAATGATTTAAGAGGACTTATTTTCAGTTAATTTAGAATTAAAAACTTTGGAACGGTATTCCTTTTTTTGTCAGATTTTACCTCAGCACTAGAGCTACGTGCTAAACAACACACAGAACTATCCTGATTTGTTTGCCGCAAGTAGCTAAAGTTAAAATTAAGAAACGGAAGCGTTTTTTTTTCCTTTCTATTTGGTCCCAACAAATCTGTAGGTTGCTCGTGACGCTGCTAAAAGGAAGCACAAGCTCACGTGGAGAAAAAAGAACACATTCAGTGTGATTATTGTAGTTGTGTGCCTCCGGGAAAGCACTTATGTTTGAAAATGCATTGTCTTCGACATAAACACTACTTTAAGTGCTTAGAGATTTTACACAAAGCCTTTAAATTCTACTGAAGAGAAAGTATGTTGCGTGTCATTGTGTGCTTGTTGCTGTTCTAAAACTGATAAACACATGGTTCTTTCTTCGCTTTGTTTACTACAAGTGATTCTAAGTCTAAGCATTTGACCTTCATTTGACTTTACGAGCCGCTGGAAAAATTGATTTCTGTTATAAATGTTTTTTTTTCCTTCTTCTTTTATATTTTTTTAACTAAATCGCCTTGAAGACGGTGTGTGATTCCAAAAACGATATTTAATAGCCTGTAAATTTTATTCCAATAAACAAAAAAATTCAAAAAAAAAATAAATCTATTTAAGTATGCTTTTGAATAATATTACTGTAACGAGTGGCTAAAGTAAGTGCTATGATTAAACACTATAACTTTTAGTTGACAAAGTTACTGCCAATATAAATGATTTTATATGGATGGATCGATTGTTTCGAAATAATAAACAGTTATAAACATGTAAATTTTTATAGAACATATAAATAATATATATTTTGCCGAAGAATAATTTGTACGTTTTACAAATGCGGCTATGTGTGTAAAGTTTATGGCACACGTAGATTTGGCGATAATTTTTAAATATATATACTCTCTGAGCACCTTATAGTGATTTTAAAGTAAAGAGTATGCTTCAAGCTCTAAATGGCATACCATGTATCTCTAATAATATACATTATACAATTTGCTAATTAGGTTTTAAAAATGTTTATTAAAAGTATTTTATTTTCTCAGAGAGCAAGTATGAAAGGTAATAAGTACACAGTTACAGTGAAACCCTGATTTTTTGCAGTATTGGTTAGTCTCCCATGGTAGTCACCATGGGTAGTCTCCCATGTAAAATATATTTGTGAAATATAAATATATTAGTATGATTTGCTAAACAATATTATTTCGCTTTCTCATTCATAAGATGTATAATTTGAAAATTTATGGTATTCCATTTCTAAAATTATAAATTTATAATTTGAAAAAGAATGCGTTATATTATTTCTCCGAATAACAGAGATATAATTTTAAAGAAAATCAATCTACTTCTCAGAATATTAGACTTAATTTGAAGTAATCCGTTATTCTATTCCTCAAATTATAAATACTTATACATTTCCATGAACCGCTGTTAGACTGTTATAAGCCTCATAAAATTGAAAGCATAAAACTGCAGGATTGCTTAAATGTAAGGGATATGTTTCTCAATTTAGTCATAACCTAAGTTTAATAAAACTTTGTGATTTGAATATCAAGCTTAAGTGACATTTTCCCCTCTTTTTAAGCCTATAACACAGAGTTCTTAATAAACACATTTTTAATTTTTTTTCAGTATTTCATGTTAATTTAGACAAAATAACTGAAAAATAATATTTTTAGCATTTTAATAATTTATCGTTACAAAATACAGCATGAAACACTGGTGTCTTTTTCTGCCTTAGAGGTAAATTCTTCCGAGCAAGCTCACTTCCAAACAAATTTTTTTTCTCAAATGTGCACTTATTTAGATCAAACAGAAATAGTTATTCAGCATTGGAATTTCTTTAATTTGCAAAATTATTTATTGATAAATTTTTTAATATGAATGAAAAAAATTAAAATCATCTTTGTTTTTACTTTATTACAAATATAATTGCGATAATCTAACAGATTTTTTAGTAACTATTAGACTGTTCTTTTATAATAATATAATATCAAAATATATTTCTGCTTGTAATTAGAGTGTCAGAAAAAAATATATTAACGGAACACCGGTGTCCCATCGGTGTGAAAACTTTCCATCTTTAATTTGCCAGAAACGGATTACAGATAAAGAAATTTCACCAACGCTTTACCGTAAAGGATGTGCCATAAATATTCTTGTCTTAAACTCTTCTCGGGGGCGGAGATTCTTGCATTAAGATCTTTCTTTGAAAGAAAAACATTCCCCTTTCCTGATGCAGATGAGGATAAAGGAATATTGTATAATAATTAAAGATAACACATTGATTAACGATAAGTTTTGCCTGAGTTCCAATTGGAAGAAAGCACACATTCTGTTTAAAAATCGACTAGTGAAAATTTTTTAACAATTGAATTCATGTAAGTCTTTGATCAGTCAATTTTTTAACAATCAGGATTTCACTGATTTAACTGTACAATCTGAAAAAGTTTAGAAATATTTCATAATATTTGCTTACAAATAGAGCTTTAAAATGCTATAAACTAAGCTTAGTATAGATTTAAAACAAACAATAAAACAATAGATGCAATTAAAATACTTTGATGATAAGAATTTAGCAGGCAAATATATTTAATATCAAAAAATATCTGTTAATAGAAAAAGATTAATAGACCATTTTCGCATTATGGTGATTTCTTCTTAAATGACGCTGTCATAGTTTTTTTTTCTTTCTCCAAAATATTTTTGCATACAACAAAGATAAAAAGCTTTGAAATTTTATGCAATAAAAACACTTATAAATAGGCATAATAAATAATTCAGGAAGTATATATACTATGCAATTTGATTCTAAAAATATCAAGAATGTCTTTATTGATAAATCAAAAAATCGATTAAAACGTTTTTCCTCAATTATTATTTCATACAATATGGAATGAATAAAAATATGAATAATTAGAAAAATCAGGCGATCTAAACGATTACGAAAAATGGTGCAGTAGTACGCGTCAAATTTTAATTGCAGCATATTTAAATATTGGCAAAATGTCGATAAAGTGAGGAAAAGGCATTGAAATCAGGAAAATATATAATCGTATAAAAATAAAATATTTTATGTATTATTACATTATTAAATAAAAAAATCTGAAATTAAAAACCAATAAATTTAAAAAAAAATCCAGTTAAATAAATACAAATAAATCTAGTCTTTATGAAATATAGAAGCTATTTCTGAATTTAAGCAGAAGGGATTTTGATAAAAAAATAAATATAAGAAGAAAAAAATGCAATAAAATCAAGTGTTCGATTAAATGAAAAAAATAAAAGAATATGTTTCAAAGTTTTCATTTGCAATTTTGAATAATTTTACAATTAAATTCAGATTAATTTCACAGCAGAATTAATTCAAAAAATCACAATAAGCTTCGCTATGGTTAGCTAGATTTTTAATTGCAGGATATTTAATAATTTAATTTTATATACTCGTAAATTGCGAAACGACGTTAGAAGTAGCGAATAATATTAAAATAAATTTTTAATACTACTAAAAATATAAGAAAAATCTTTTCATCAACGAAAATTTTTATAAATCTATAAAATGCAATGAGCCTTGTGAAAGTCTTACAATTCAGTTAAAAATGTTTGAAATACTTTATATTGCTATTACAAAACACATTTTTGTTTATCAAATCTTGATATGGTTTTTAGTATGTGTTTTAGTTCATTCAAATCTTTATTTTTTACTAATGTTATTAATTTTTTGTATTTTCAGCATATACAAAATTTACGTCAAATTTGCACACAGATAGGAATTATTAGAGCAAGATATTAAAAAGAATAAATAAAATAGATTGAAAAATTAAAAAAAAAACAATAATATCCAAATATGAGTGTCAAATATATCTTTTAAAAGAGGATGATTGCTTTTAAAGCGTTTGAATTCTGAATATAATTAAAGCGTTTATTACTAAAGCTTTTAACATAGGTCTTTCTAGTGACTGCCCTGAAGTTATAGCTTTCATTTCTATTTACGTCATTCATAAAAACCTAAATGATTTTAAGGTGGTTTTTCTTCTCGGTTACCCCTCCTGAAGAGATGGCCTTCTACTCTGCTTTCCCCCATTCCACCAGAAGCGCCACCTAGTGGAAGTTTGTGGCACTCTGTCCTTGTGAAGAAGGCAGAGTGTTTTCACCCGTATGTTCTCACACATATTCAGATTCCGAGAAGCTTTGCTCCTTGTTTAAGCTCCTTTCATAGTAGTGGTCATTGTAGTATTCTTCGTCTAGTTCTCCGGTATGTTGCGGCGTTCGAGACTGGGAAATTGCTAAGGATTTTTGATAGCTGAAAAGCTGCCTCTCCAAGCTGTAGTTCTCTACTTGAAGTGCCGTGATTTCACGCCTGAAATAAAAGCAAAACGTTAGACCTAGAATACACCGTCTAAGACATTTTATTAATCACTTATAGTCAAACGCAATATTAAAAAAATGAAAATTTAACATAAAAAGTTTTAATATCACGTGTTTTAAAGATACGGTGAATCTGTGTATGAAACAAGTTATCTGTTAAGAAAAAAGAAAAAAAAAAGAGAGAGAGAGAAAGAGATTGATATAATTTAACTTTTCCACTGCACTTAATAGTAGGGGGAAAAGAGTATTAAATTTAAGGTGATTTATATTCTTAATAAAGGTAATTTATTCACAGTGAAATGCTAGTATTTATCCTAAAAATAATACAATAGAAAAAGTTAATAAAGAGATTTTGGAACTATTCAACTTTTTCTAATATTCTGGTCATTTACTTTCGTAGATTTTGCGAACGCACTGTAGGGCTCCGATGATATTCTGAAGTAACTACGCAGCGAAGAACTTTCGTGAACTAAAAGACAAGCTAAATGACAGAGCAAAATCTCCCAACTCCCCTTCCCCAGGAATAGAACTTCTGCAATATAATTTACAAACCAGCGTTAAACCCTAATGAGGCATATTTCTCCCAATAAGGAGGCATATTTCTCGCAATACTTGATCTAGGAGTTTCCTTGTCTTCTGGATTGGGTTCAAAATTACAAGGCTGCAGAGTTGAACATTGGTAGTCGTAAACTAAGAATTGGGTAGGCTGTTAAGCTAAGGTAAAAAAAAATGGTAATGAAAAGTTTACCCACCGGTAAAAAAAAGCTGCGGCAATGAAAAGTTTGAGTAAAGAGGAGAAAAATGACTTTACCTGAGATATTTAAATCGTGACTGATACATAAAAACATAAATTTTTCTACCAACAGAAAAATTTTTACCACAATATGGCATATCTGAAAAAACATGAAAAAATTTTTTTGAATAACTAAATACTTTTTTTTTAATAATTTTTTTTTCAATTATATTAATTTAAACTAGATCTCTTGACTTAAATTACTAAGTTTTAATTTTTTTGGCTGCATTTAAAAAAAATTTTAAACAATCTTTTAAAGTTTTATTCTGAAATGTATAGTAATAAAAAAATATAGGGACCCATCCGCAATCGAAATCGGTTGAATAATTAGTTCCTTGGAAATTGCATATTAGAAGTAAGGCATTTTTAAAATTAGATTTTTGAGGAACTATTCGACCGATCTCACTCAAATTTTGCATTTTGCCATCTGAAATTACATTATTTAGAATGATATCAAAAATTTTATACTTTATAATTCAAATGTTGTTTTGACTATTATTATCTAAAATAAATCTATATATATATATATATTTCTCTTACACGGCGACAAAAGAAAGGCTCATTACAACTCCCCGAATGGCAACGCTAGAAAATCAACTTATGTTTGCCGCTAAAAATGTCACATGCCGAATCTAGTTGAGGTGGCTCAACATATAGCGCTTTTAAAAACGGAAACTGAAATAATCAGAGTGTAAAATATTCTGTGTTTATGCACATCGTATTTTTTGTTAAATAATTTATTTATTATATATCAGTTTATAGATGGTAACGAGAAGAGTTTTGTGGTTGCTATGGTGATTAATTAGAATGTAAATTGTTGTTTTGAGTGAGTGTGAGATTTGTTTTTCGGAACTGCGATGCTGTAATCTTATTGTTTAGTTAATAAATCTTCCTTTTATATTAAACGTGATAGTAGTTTCCTTAATTATTTGATTCGAAGTTCTTTGAGTTTTATTTGAGGTCAGTTTATTTTGTATTTTTTGACAAGAGAGAGCATTCTCACCAAATGAGATTTCTTCCGAAATTCAATGTTTTGTTTATGCAGGTTTTTCCATTGTAATTCATTAATTTAAATTTTTAATAGACTTAATTATAGCGAAAATTTTAACCTTTTCAAAGAGATATCAGTTTTAAAAATTTTATCTTAAGATTTTATACTATGGCACATTTCTAACAGGTTTAACGAATTACATATCATTTATTTGAATTCAAATTTATTTTAATGACTTAGTATTTACTAAAAAGATGTAATTTTTTTTAAAAAAAAAGTTCTTAAATGCATTTGAATTATTGTTTTGAATTCTTAGAATTTTGTGCATTTGCAATGTACCTAAGCTAGTAGCGAGCGAGGTGAGCTTGGTTTGCGAAGCAAACCATATATCATTGCGTAGCAATTTTCGGGGGTTGGTGAGCGTTAGCGAACAGGGGGCGCATCACACTAGTAATAAATATATATTAAAAGTTATTTTTCGTATGGAATTATCTTTGGCAAAAAGAATTTTCTAATTGTGTGCCAAAATCTTTTAATTTACGCAAACATTTCTCGAGATATGGTGAAATACGCAAGAAATAAAATTAACATTAAAGGGTCCAGTCTTTGGACCACTCGCCCATCACCTCCAACATCAGTAAGCCTTCACGCGGTTTCTTATAAGTAGTCTGCGCATATTATTTAAAAAGCGAACCACTTGTGAGCATGAATCCAAATTCTATTTTAAAAACACTTGAAAGAAATTTATCATAGATATTTGAGATTTGAATCTGTAGTGGCTGACAAGTAAATAAAACAAACCAATTATATTCATAAATTAAAAAAAAAAAAAAAAAACAGACATATATTTGCTACCACTTTCTAATTTTTAAAAGATTTCATATTAAATGGCTCTTTCACTAATTGGTTTCCCTTCATAGTGGTCCGATCGGACTACCTACAAAAAACCGTGCGGAGGCTCATCTGGCCTAACTATTGGGACCACACTTCTCAGATAACGGCTACCCCCTTAATTTTTGGGGGGATCAGAAATCCGAATTCAACAAAAAAAATTTATGCTTATTCAGAGAAAGTACGTTTTTTGTGTCTGATTTTGTATCTTAAAATATCGTTTGAACTATTTAATTAGCAGTTATGACGTCACCCCTTCCATACATAAAGTTTGAATCCAAGAACGTTAAGTTCTGATAATTAGATCAAAATTCAGGGTGGTTCGTTTTTTCCTTTTGCAAATTTTCCTTTTTTAAAAATTAAATTATTTTTTCCTCTAATTAAATTGTGAACTTTTTTTTTTACAATTCTGAAATTTTAAAACACGTCATTTAATGTCGCAACTTTACACACAGTTTTTTTTTAAACACAGAAAAATATTTAACAAAACTAAAAACTACAAAAATGAATAATTGATGTTTCAATATCTAAAGCATTAAATGGAAAACAAACTATAATTGTATCATTAGTTGCCTGTAACATAACCCTTCAAGACATTATTATAGACTGCAATTTAGTACTTTAAATTTTACTCAGATAGCTTCAAAACAAAATGTAATTAATTCATAATTAAATTAGAGACTTACGTCAGCAATAATTAGAAACGCTCTGTGAAAAGTATTAAATTAACAACAATTCGCTTAGGCTTCAGTGTTATATTTTTATAGCAAAATGTAACTGTTTCCTTTAATTAAATATGCATTATTATTTATTTAAAATCCATAAATTAAATTAGGCAAATCATATTACCTAATTAGGAAGGACTTGTTGAGATGAAGGCGATATTCATTTAGTGAAGTATTTCTTACTATTTATTATTTATTTAGTATGTTTTTTCTGCACAGAGTATTCTAAATGCTCAGCATTGAGTTGGTGTTTTAAATAAATTAAGAATTTTGAGTTAAAATTGTAACAACGTTTCATTTTGAAAAATGCATTTTATTATTGTTTAATTGGATGAATTTATCTCATAAAAGTACCAATTTTAAAAGTACCAATCTCAATTATGTAACACTCCCCTTTGAGCCTAACATTTCCATTCTCCATTCTCTCTTTGCTGGAGATTTTATTCGTGCCAGGCCATCACCTCATACATCAAAAAGCCTCCTCACGGTCTTTCATAAGTAGTCCGCGCAGACTATTTAAAAAGTGAACCAGTTGTGCGCATGAACCCAAAACCTTTTAAAAAAGTATTTGAGAAAAATTCATCATATATATTTAAGAATTGAATCTGTAGTNCTTGCGATCTCCGAGATCTGTAGACACAGTGACGTCATGAGGAGGGAAATCGTAGCTTCATCTCTAAGAGCGAAGTGAACTAGCCCTTGTATTCTCTTTAGCCCTGATCACCTCCTACATCAAAAAGCCTTCACACGGTCTTTCATAAGTAGTCCGCGCAGACTATTTAAAAAGTGAACCAGTTGTGCGCATGAACCCAAAACCTTTTATAAAAGTATTTGAGAAAAATTCATCATATATATTTAAGAATTGAATCTGTAGTGATTGACAAGTGAATAAGGCAAACCAATAATATTCATAAGTAAAACAAATTTTTAGTCATATACTTGCTACCACTTTCTTATTTTAACTAGATTTTATATTAAGTGATTCGTTCGGAATGTGCATATCCTTCGCAGTGGTCGGATCGGACTACCTATAAAAAACCGTGTGGAGGCTTTCAGTTACAGGAGGCGATGTATCCGCAGATTTCTGGGTATCTTGTGCTACAGATGTAGTTGTCGTCATTAGCCTGGTCGGTAGGGCACTGGGCCCACATCCAAGAGTTCATGGGTTCGATCCCAGGTCGGCCGAAGACACCCCGTGTAGTAAATTTTGACTGGTGTACGTTAAATCTGTCGAGTTACAAAGTCCGCCATGTTCCCATAACAAATTAATACCTCAGGGGGTACTGATCCTTGAGTTTCCTTGTCTTCTGGATTGGTTCAAAATTACAAGGCTACGGAGTTGAACATTAGTAGTCGTGAACCTAAAATTGGGTCGATTGCTCAACGACGGATATAAAATATAAAAAAATAGATTGCGTAAGGGTCACCTAAACTAATTTACTTGCATTCAGGCCAACTGATGACTTTAAGTTCTTTTTTTCTTTAAAAAAGAAAAATCCGTATAAAGTTTATTCTAGATTTAAAAGATAAGCTTAGTAAACAAATAAAAAACAACATGAAAACTAATTTTAAATCGATACAGAAAAAAAGAAATATTTATAAAACTTAATCGACACCTACACATTAAGTCCTTATACTATTGAGTCAAAATTTACATAGCGGTAACACCCAAAATTTGATATTATAATTTTTATAATTTTTACATTTTCTGTTGTTTTTTAAAAAGTATATATTATACAAAACAATAGCCCGAAACGATTTTTTTTATTTAATTTATTTTACAATATATTAACAATTAAATTTTAAAGCTCTTTTTAATTAAAAAATAAAAATCTAAGGATAGAATGAATGGATTTTTAAAAAAATGTTTCTCATTTTACGCGGAAATAATTGAAGTTTTTGATAAAATAATTATAATAAAACAAATGTTTAAAAAATTTAATTTTTTTTGCAAAATTAAGTTGTAAAATGAAAAACAAAAATGTTGTTAATTTCGTACAAAGTTCAAACAAAACCCATTTTAAAGTAAATTTTATTCTGAACAAAATGGCTTTAAAAAAAATGGATTGCAATTCCATATATTCCTTTTTTTGCAAAACGCTGCACCGTGGCGCGCAATACCACTCCACTCCGCTGATCGCTAAATTGCGCTGTATCAGTTAATTTGGAGGGAATTTAAAAACCTCAACTAAAGTTTCACAAAATAACAAACATTATATAAAATAATAAATATATAATTTATAATTTTAGGTGAATAATATTATGAATAATTAATTATTTATAATTTATTTACATAATTTTTCGAGTTCAAACTTGGAGCTAGAAGAATATATTTGAGAATACATTTGAAAGTTTCAAAATTTTCAACTAAATAAGTATGGTATTCTCTAGTTCCATTAATTGTTGAAGCTTTCTTAAATCATGTTTCCAATTTTCTTTTTTCATTCTCATGTTCAGTTTTTGTGCAGAAGTCAAACATGGCAAAGGGGCATGCAATGGTATTGGTGGTACAGTGAAGAGGGAAGCAAGAAAGAGTAGTTTGCAAACACAAAATATAGCAACACCTGAAGAATTGTTCGACTGGGCATGTCAATTTTTCGATAATATTCAGTTTGACTTATGCACAAAAACTGAACATGAGAATGAAAGAAAAAAAAATGGAAACAAGATTTAAGATATGTTCACGTTCTACAACTCAATCTTAATGGTTCGAGGCTGTGACCTCAAATATGCTAACAATTTCTGCAGACGATGTTTTAAGTTACGAAATCAGGCACTAAAACGTATTTTCTTTGAATAAACATGTCTTATTTTTTATGAATTTCGATTGCTGATACTCCCCTAAAATATATGAGGAAGCCACAATTTGAGAAATATGGCCATAAATTTGAGAAATATATGAAAATTTAGTCAGAAGACCGGTCTAAAGTTTGGAATGGGAAGATACAATCTATTGATCAAAAGTTATTCAGTGTGGAACGTTTATTTATTTATTTTGCGCATTCTACATAACTAAATTGAAATCTAATTTTCAAATATTCAGTGGCAGTCACAATTTTCAAAAAGAAAAAAAGAAAAAAGAAACAAAACTACATAAGAAAATAAAGAAACGTTGGAAACAAAAGTATGGTAATTCTTTAATTCAAAAATTAAACTGTACATAGCAAATTTAAATATATTACGAATGAAATTTATGAAAACCTCGAAATGAAAATGTCCAAATGAAGTTTCGAAACGAAACTTCAGTCGCACTATCTATTAACCATACAAAGCTTTTCTTGTTGGGTATTGTTTGAATAGTCAACTGCGGTACAGCTTCATCATTAAATGATTAATGATTCAAGTACTATACAAATCGTACAAAGGTTGAAGAGAAAGTTTCGTTTCTGTGATAAATTCCTGAATAATTGGGGGATGCCCTCTCTGGCCCAAAAGATAACCCATTGTACTACTCAAGACAGTCCCCCCCCTAAGAACACACCTGTTGTTAATGATGTTCAGGCGCAGAGAGGGAGGAAGAACTTCGAGAAAGCTTAGGGGTTACTCAATGAGATTGGCATTGGCGTATTTTAATACCTTCGAATCCTGCTACAATTCTTGAAGACTAGAAACTCGCCAATTCTCTCATCTCTCAAAAAAAGTTGCATACTAGTATAATAGAAGTATTTTAAATGAAGCTAAGCACTAGGTATTGTTCATGTTATTATGAACTTCGATTTAAAGGAATGTATATCAGTAATTCAGTATTTTTTTGTGTTCGGAAAGTATTAATACAAAAAAGTCACTAAAATTTAATTGAAATAGAAAGAATGTGAAAGAAGTCAAGAATGTTTTTTTTTTTTTCTTCTGAGGTGGTAGCATATACACACATATTTATTTGCGAGAATNGGAAGATATAATCTATTGATCAAAAGTTATTCAGTGTGGAACGTTTATTTATTTATTTTGCGCATTCTACATAACTAAATTGAAATCTAATTTTCAAATATTCAGTGGCAGTCACAATTTTCAAAAAGAAAAAAAGAAAAAAGAAACAAAACTACATAAGAAAATAAAGAAACGTTGGAAACAAAAGTATGGTAATTCTTTAATTCAAAAATTAAACTGTACATAGCAAATTTAAATATATTACGAATGAAATTTATGAAAACCTCGAAATGAAAATGTCCAAATGAAGTTTCGAAACGAAACTTCAGTCGCACTATCTATTAACCATACAAAGCTTTTCTTGTTGGGTATTGTTTGAATAGTCAACTGCGGTACAGCTTCATCATTAAATGATTAATGATTCAAGTACTATACAAATCGTACAAAGGTTGAAGAGAAAGTTTCGTTTCTGTGATAAATTCCTGAATAATTGAACTCGACTGGAACTCTAATGGTTATTTGAAAAGTTGCGGCAGAAAATATACCTTTCGAGGGAATTTACATTAAGTTCTGAATCTATTGCAAAACAAAGCTTAGGGAAATTAATCCTGGCATAGACAATCCTAAATTAAACAAGGCATAGTAAAGAGAGCTCAACAACTTTCAAAACTCAAATATCAAGAAAAAAACGTTCTACGTCTCTGCTATTATTAAGTATCGTCCTCTAAACAATTTTCCTACCGGACAATTATTTTGCGCTAATGGAAAAAGTGACTTTATAGAAAACTTGGTAGTAGGTTTCCATATAAATTCTGTTAAACTGGTTACTAATTTTTGTTAAAATATACAGCTGTTTGATTACAGAAAAGATATATATCACAAAATATATAATTTTATATAACCAATAGATTTTATGGGATAGGAATAATCAGTTTTCTTAAGAATAGTGTTTTCAAGTGCCAAGAGCAAATTAATTGAGAGACCGATCTTACAAGGGAAACTAGGGAAGTGTGACTCGTCAATTTTGAAATAAACTAGTGGGATGTATGCCTTATGAGGAATAATTTTAAGGGGAAACATTCGTTTCGGCCCATAGAAGGTTCTGTGAGAGATAAAAAATAATTCAATATATAGAAAAATCGTATTTTATTACTTTAATGCAGACTATTAGTTATTGTAATTGTCTCATACTCCAATTAATTTTGTGATACTTTCACGTACGGTATAATGCATATTTATTGTCAAAATTGATTTCAAAAATTTTATATATCTGTAGTTTTTCAGAAAAACCTGTTAGGTCAATTTAAAAAAAAAAATGACATTAAATTTTTTAAATTTTTTTTCCAAAAAACTTTCCAAATTAATTGGAGTATGTAATTGCAAATCAATTAATTAATTAACAATTAATTAACAATTAATTAATTAATTTTTTGATTGATTAATTAATCAATGATTAATTAATTTTTTGATTAATTTATCAACAAGCAAATTAATTAATTATCCAATTAATTACAAATTAATTGGATTATGAGACAATTACAATAACTAATAGTCTGCATTGAAGTAATAAAATACCGATTTTTCTATACATTGAATTATTTTTTATCTCCCACACAACCTTCTATGGGCCGAAACGAATGTTGCCCCCTAAAATTATTCCTCATAAGGCATACATCCCACTAGTTTATTTCAAAATTGGCGAGTCACACTTCCCTAGTTTCCCTTGTTAGACATTTTCCAAAAATGGTGCAGTGCCATTTAAACGGTTAAACTTTTTGGGGACGGGCGAGTAACACGGAATCAAGATTTTAAAAAAAATATATAAAAAGTGGTAACTAAAATGTAGGCATCGCTTAATTGACAGTCTTATTGTGCTTTTATTTTAATCACTGTTAGTTCAAAGTGTAACCATATAGTGTATACTTAGAGCTAAGTAGTGCTGTAAAGAATCTCTAGGGATGCCAACTGCTTCACTTTCTGCAAAAATTGAAATAAATTGGTAGCGAATTGAATAGCAAAACTTGTAGAATAAGGTAATTTAAGCCCACTATTTCAAAGTGTTATAACTGCAATAAAGTTGCATTCTATATGACACTTAGAATTTGAATGTACTGGTGAAAAAAGTACTCACAATTAAAAATACTTAACTGAAAATAACTTAAATTTCTTTACCACTAGAAAATATATTTTCACAACGCAGAGCAAGTTGGCATGTCTGCCCCCACACCAGAAATAGTTTTGTTTTGTACCTTGATTGAGAACATTTCATACTGACTGTCGTTGCAAATTAGTTATTACATTTAGAGATAACAGCTGCTCCGGATTTCACAAAATACTTTAAAAAAATTAAAAAAAAAGGTAGGGAACTGGAAATTAAAATCTGCAGATTTTAGATTTATTTTGAAAACTTTTAAAAGAATCGAAGCGAATTGATGTTAGGCCCAGGCTGATTATGTATACGACCACCTAATTATAATATGTTTTCCAAACTTGCTGAATTTTCGCAAATTTAATTTGTAGTTTTTTATACTGTTTTTTAAAAAAAAAATATTTAGTCGAATCCGGAGCAGTGGGAATCTTTGGTCTAAATTATCAAGTCCGTCCCAACGAATCGAAAGAGGAAAGGAAAGATTGAAGAAACAAAAATGATATTAAGTAATTTTTATCTACCAAAGTACATTTAGAATTCAGAGAAGCTATGCATGAGTGTAAGAAAGAAAACTCACTTCATCTGGTGTCCGTGTATTCTGCACACGTCATCATATTTATGGTAGAGGGCGCTAAAGAGAAGAACAGATTCCAACCACTCAATGTGAACTGTCAGATGAGTGTTGTTTTCTAGGTAGGCACTGTTTGCTTCTCGCACCTAAAATAGGACAACTAATTAAGCATCATTTGACAATAAACAAAATTAATAAATAAATAAACATTTGATTTGAATCCTCTTCCATAATGATAAATAAATCTAATAATAAGTAAATATACAAATAAACATTTGATTTAACCTCTTCCCCCGTCAAAATCACAGGTGAACTTTCGTTTCTTATTTCTCGTGTTCGTGATATTTCCGGGCTAGAGCGTTCAAAAGTAATGCACCAAAAAGGTTTGAATGAATCCCTCTCTTGCTCCTGGAATTTTTTTAATTTCTTATTTTACACACTAGATGGCTGCACCAGAGTTTTTTTAATGTAACTGGATATAGTATATTTTAAACTGGATTTCAGCACTATACAAATATATGTAATTAATACTTTTAACTCAGCTACTTTGGGGAAGCACGTGGTTTCTGTTGTGATAAAATATTTTTTGTGCACATTATGGAGTCAGAGCTACATGGACATATGGAGTTCTAAATTTCAAGCTAAAAAAATTCCTAAAATTAAAAATGAACACATATCTTGTACTTGCACCTTTTTTTTACATAATTTTCTTGAATAAAAAAATATGTACATTTATGACCGTGTTCTTGAAAATAATAAGCTCGTTAAAGGGTTATGGTAGGACAAAGTATTGTTCTGAAATTCAATATTTATTAGTTAAGAGAATTTCATACCACGGGAGAATCTTTTCGCCACAAATTTTCGTTCAGCTCCGTAACTAATTAAAAATTACAGAAAAAGTGAATCCAGACAATCCTAGAGTATGCCATGGTGTTTCTAATACTAGAAAGACATTTTTGAAACATCAAAACGAAAATAAATCATGAAAAAATAACACTTAATTATGTAATGGAGAAGTTCTCTTCCAATAATTTGTTTGCATTTTTAGATTTAATTTTTTTTTCAGCAATTGAAACTTCAAAGTTTACTCTAGGTTTGTCTGGACTCCCTTTTTTCTTTCCTTCAAATTTTAAATCAGCAATGGAGGGGAAAAAGAATTTGCAACGAAAGATTGCTCCCGTGGTAAGGCTTCCTCTTAAATAATTATGTTCTAAAGACAGAAGTATTTTTTCATGGGTCGTAAAATATTTATCATATCAAATGATTTAATATATGATATTATAATGCATCCCTAGCGTGCAAACAAATGTCACCGAGTTACAATCTTCTGGCGGCGATATAGTTCTTCAGGATTTCTGAAATCGAAGACCAGCGCTTCAAACACCTTCGATACCTATACATTACGAGATTATGTCACATTCTTTTTCGACAGCTCAATATTATTTTTATAGTGAGTTTAAACTCATTCACGTCTAAGCTTTCTTTTTATTTTCGGTATCACGTTATAGCATACGTCAAAATTTGCAATAATGCAGAGGGGGGGAGACTTCAGTTAATCAATAGACTGATATCTGGCATTTTAATAACGCTTCCATAAAGGAACAGTAAGAAGAGGAAGTAGGAACAGTAGAAAAGATACAGGAAGCAAAGTGAGATATGCCTACTTCTTCCTGGTTGTTACACTGAAGATAACAATATTTGTGAGCAAATTGAACTCTGTGAATAGAGCTGCCGGAACAAACGCGGCCAAAGGAAAGCCGTTTGCCACCGTTCAATGTCTAGGACCCTCAGGAACATGGTCATACCAGGGCTGAATGCCGCTTTTACGAGTAACGTCCTGAAAGAAGGAGCATTAAAGGATCCTTTTAACTACCATCCTGATGGACTTGTAGACCAACTACTGGTTATAACTAAATTAAAAATGAGACATGAAAGCAATGTTGGTATATCATTTATACGTACCAATTGTTGTTCGAAGTGCACAATGATGTGAAAGATCGACATTGCAGAGTTCTTAATTCTCAGTTAATAGTTCTTTGTTCATAATTTTTTGATTGTAAAACAAATCAAACATTAACAATGCATTAGATATTAAAAATTCTTTACATTTCAATTTCATCCAGTTAAGTGAATCTGTTCATTTCTTCCAGATTTTTTTCAACCAATTCTGGTGTTTTTGAGTTCCGATAATTCATCTGTGAATCGTTTGTTGTTCAAGATTGCAAGAACAAGATAACCAGAAAACAAGGCTACCAGGAACAACATATACTATTGTTGGAGTCATATTGATGCGATTACCCTGACTTTTCTCAGAAACCTTGATCCCCTAGGTCTTCAGTTTTATCAACGACTAATTTTTCCCCATGCTGTTTCCAGAAAATGTAGTTTATGTGGTTAGAACACACATGATTGCAAATCTTAAAGAGAGCATTGCAGCACTTAATTTCAACTTCAGTACTGATCTGATTAGTTTTTGACGATTTGGAAAAGGTAAGTAGATACTTTATTTACGTCACGCGCTATTGGCGACGAAAATCTCGAAAAACAAACACGCTTTGGCATTCACAATAGAAGACGTCATTTCGAACATTTATGGTAACACTTTAAGCTTTTCTTCTAAAAATAAAAATTCAACATTTCAAATGATTACTGTGCTACTTCATATTCATTAAAAAAATTTTATACTGGTACTTTTATGGATCGTTAATATAGGTATGCCCTACTTTATATTCATAATGTCTAAGGGCAAAAAAGTTTAAATTGTTTATTTATAATTTTTTTTATAAACTAAACTCTTATACAAAATGGCTTTTGCATAAACGCCAAAAACTACTTACCCTTATATTTTACCATTATATTACCTATAACTTATTACCTTTAAGCTTTGAAAACGTTGCCCTAAACATTATTTATGATTCTTATAATATAATTAACTATAATTCATAAAATGAAACTATCAAACTAAAATATTTCGGCAATATATTTAACTATCAAGAGAGAAACAAGTTCAAATACATTATACTCCTTGCACCTTCCATATTTAATTCATACACCTGTAAATAATGAGCACTCGATTCAGAATCCGCAGAATAAGAGTTACTAAAATATACCCTCTATTCCCAAATCATATTGTAGTTGTCAGCTATTAATCCTTTGCTGTTGCGTTATATGTTGTCTAGGATCAATAGAAGATCGCCAAATAGCCGAGCCAATCGTTCTAGCGGGAGATCCTTTATGAATATAAATAGGTCGGTGTTACGGTGAAATGTAAGCCCAGTTTAACCATCACATACACCGTTCCAGATTTCATGGCTTTAAGAGGAGAGCGGAATTAGAATTGGCTTTATGCGGAATCTAGAAATGTAATTTAAAAGCACTGTGTAAATGCGGCTTGGGCTTCTCTAATATAAATCTTACAATTCAAAGGTTCCTACTTAAAAAGGTTTTTCAAAATTTAGTTTTTATAAATTTAGTCATTTAGAATGCAATAATTGGAATAAAACCAATAAATGGTTGGATCGGTTTCTTGTTATATTTCTTTACCGGAATGCCAACGCCTCCTATAACTGAAAGCCTCCACACGGTTTTTTGCAGGTAGTCCAATCAGACCACAATGAAGGTAAACACATTAGTGAAAGAGCCATTTAATATGAAATCTATTAAAAATTAGAAAGAGGTAGCAAATATATGTCTACAATTTGTTTCATTTATGAATATAATTGGTTTGTTTTATTTACTTGTCAACCACTACAGATTCAATTCTCAAATATATAGGATAAATTACTCTCAAGTACTTTTGAAATAGAATTTGGATTCGTGCACACAAGTGGTTCGCATTTTAAATAATCTGCGCAGACTACTTATAAGAAGCCGTGTGGAGGCTTTCTGATGTAAGAGGTGATGGTAGTATACATGACTGCCAACTATCTACGCTTTTGGGGAGAATTTCTTTCAAGTGATAACTAAAGTTAGGTTTTAATGTATAATTCTTTATTTTAAAAATTAAATTTAAAGGATTTCTCTACATTATATATATAACTACATGTAAATGATTCAAATGTTCCTATAAAACCCTTTATTTGCCCTTTAATGTTTGATTCTTGGTTAAGTAAGTTTACTTTAAAGCATTTCTCCCATCACTACCTAAACAGAACTGTCACCCCGGGAGTTCTAGCTCTCAGCATTATTTAATGCAAAAGTTAAATAATAATTCCGTTAACCAACGTTCTTAACATTTCACTTTTATCGAACGACAATACTGCTTGCCTTTCCGACATTTTCTGTCTGCAGAAGAGATCTGCCAGAAGGATAACTACGCCTACTCCTTAAAAAAGTAACCACTAAATAAATGCAATGAAGCTGCATTTCATTCGGTACTTGGAATTTTCAATACGTATTGGTGGAAAAAAATTACTTAGAATGAAAAATACTAAACTAAAAATAACTTGAATTTCGTTACCAGTAGGAAATTTTCTTTTACACAGCGAGGCAAGTCATCACCTCCTACATCAGAAAGCCTCCACACGGTTTCTTATAAGTAGTCTGCGAAGATTATTTAAAAAAGCGAGCCACTTGTGCCCAAATTCTATTTTAAAAGCTTTGCTTGCTTTATTTAAATAAACTGGGCACCTGGCCGCGAAGCGTCCCCTATCCCATTCATCATTAAATTGCATACAGTAAGGTAAAATACATTGATTTGGCAAACATTGTGGTAGCCATACAAAAGTCAANTAGCACTAATTAATTAGCATATTTGAGGTCACCCCCAGGAACCATTAAGATTGACACTTAGTTCGTGAAAATCCGATCATTAGAACGAAAGTTATTCAGGGTGATATCTTTTTTTTTTGCGGACTGTACAATATTTGATTTTTGAGAAATGAAAGACGTAATTGATGCTATTTTAAAAGCAATTGAGAAAAATTTATCATATGTATTTGAGAATTAAATCCGCAGTAGTTGACAAGTAAATAAAGCAAACCAATTATATTCAAAAATTAAAAAAAAATTTATACATATATTTGCTACCACTTTCTAAATTTTAATAGATTTTATATTAAATTGTTCTTTCACTAATAGGTTTATCCTCATACTACAATTTCAAAAATATTTAATATCTCCTAGAATACGACAAACTAGAATCGGTTAGTGGCGCACCCTCACAGTGGTTTGATCGGATAACCTACAAAAAATCGTGTGGAGGCTTTCAGTTACAGAAGGGGTTGGGCAAGTTGGCCTCTCTGCATATATCTTTTCTGAAGTCGTACAATTGTTGCTTTTTTTAAATATATATATGTATATAAGCTTGCTGCAAAAAATATCCATTTAATTTATATGCAAACCTGCTTCCATGTTTTTCACAAAAGAGACTTTTTTCCGTTAATGCAAAATAAGAGACCGGCAGGTAAACTGTTAAAAGTTTTCCTTATCTCCTTTTATCAAGACTTTACCTTTAAGTCAAAAAAAAAAAAAAAAAACGACAATGTATGAGACTATCTATAAAACATATGAAGATGCTGTATATTTTTCAAAAGAAGAAATAAATATCGTTAAGAGACAGGAAATAAACGTTTTCTCTTTACTATAAAGATACCGCTTAAGCCGCAATAAAGTTGAACAAAATACGACGTTTGACTTCAAAACGATTGCTCCATTTTCCATAAAAGGTGCTCCTTTGGAACACATATAGACGCAAAAATATCTCTGTTGCCATACATATTCTTTTAACGCAGGGGAAATATATATCTTACAAAAAACAGAAATTGCAACCATATCTTTATGCAAACAGATATTTCGCGTTGTCTCTGAGTTTATGTCTTATTCTTGTCGTCGAATAGGAAAAAAAGAAAAAAAAACAGCTTACTGAAAAATGCATAAAATTTTTTTTCAAGAATGCTTTTATCTAGTGATAAAAGTTTTTTTAGGCAAAGAATAAGAATTTTTATTTTCACTTTGAAGATATGGCAACAGTAAGTACGAAAAGCAAATAAGAGAATCAAAAATGTTTCATAATTTTCATTTGAAATTCAGTAAATAATGTAATTATTCTTTTGAGAAAGGGCCGGGATAGCGCGGATGGTAGAACGTTGGACTCATGTTTATGTGAACGCGAGTTCGAATCCCGCCGGGGGAAGAATCTCCGAGTATTAAATGATGACTGGTGGAGGTTAAATTTATCAGGGTCACAAAGACTACCAAGTTCTCGAAATAAATCAATACCTCTTTGGGTACTGAAATGAAGATTAATCTTTCTTTGGTTCAGGTCAAAATTACGATCTGTGAATGAATGAATACATACCTATCAACCCCTCCAGATTTTATTTTCATGTTTAAAGTGATAGCAATACTCAGGTTATTCCAATTAACTTTTTGAATTATAATGATAATTATGAATGAATTTCACTACCACTACTTATAATAATTATAATAAATATAATAAAGCATGAATTCAACGGTATCAAAATATAAATATATTTTTGAGTCAGATTGTTTTTCGTTTATTGTTTTACAACCCTTCTGAAAATCCATTTTTGGAAAGAGTGAAAGTTGGCAGGTATGATGAATAGAGTATGATCGGATCGGAATATGATTTGTGCATTGCTGAAATCATATTATAGACCAGGGATGGCGAACCAATGGCACGCGTGCCATTTATGGCACGAGACACAATATTTTGGGCACGCCACCGATCACAATTGTTATTACACTATGAATTGTTATTACATAAATGTTATTACACTATGAAGTATATGAAACAATTAAATTAAAATTCACAAAACCGAGCAAAATAAACAATTATTAATAAAAAAAATTAACAATTAATTTTAAAAAACAATTAATAACCATAAAAAACAAGCCAACAATAAATAACTAGCAAAAAAAAATTTTACAGTCCTGCTTAAACTAACATCTTACAACCTAATAATATAAGTTATTTGCCATCTTATCTGCAGCAACAGAAGTCACACTGATGTTAGTTTAAGTTGTTTTAAGACATGGCAAAATGTTTTTTTTTTCAATGTAAAAAAAGAGTTCTGATTTGATAGTATTTAGTATTATTATTTTCACAATAATCACGAAGTCAAAATTATTTGACGGCACGTCTATGACCTCATTGAACAATTTTTTAGAAAAAAATGGCACGTTGGTGTATAAAGGTTCACCACCACTGTTATAGGCCATAGATGGCGCCACTATAAAACAAAAAACGCATCTTCTGTCTTAAAATCGGTTCCTTTTCCTTAGTAGGCTTACTGATATTGGCAAGAGGCATAAGAAGAGCCGCTATCACTCAGAGGATAGAGCGTTCGCCTTTCAATGAGGTCAACCGGGTTCGAATCTCGGCGATGGCTGGTCGAGGCGAATTCATAGTAAATGTGGAAACAAAATCTTCCAGGGAAATGCAATCGCCGTTAGCCATCCATGATCTTTAGAATTATATAAAAGTTGAGGTGATTAAAAACCCTATAAATTGAATTTACTAAACCCTATAAATGAATACAATGAGAGACTACCACTCGAAAATATTTATCCGCTGACCGAAGCAAGTTGTAATCTTTAATAAACCCCTCTACTTCTTCTTTAGTTATGCTAGCTAAGCACCTGGGCCGCGAAGATTTAATAAACCCTAGCTATAACGATACGCGCGTTTATCAGAAAAGCGTGTGATTCAGAAAAGCATTCGTACAAAATCAGAATCAAGTTGCAATTAAATAAAAAACGGTAACTTAAATGTGATCGTTGCCAATTTGGCAGACTTACTTTGCTTTTACTTTAATTATTGTTAGTTTAATCATATATNTCGTTTCAGAACAGACAATTTTCTACTCTTTTTGCCAAAATTTCTTCTAGTGGAAGCGAAGTTAAAGTTTTTATAGACCCTTTCTTAGTAAATTTGATGTAAAGTTATTTTCCTTGCCACTAAATGTGAATAATTCAAAAGGTCATTTAAGAACCCACTTTATCCTATTTCCAGAGTTGCCACTGGCAACTAAGAATTTGAAAAGTGGCGAAACTCAATTCATTTTTGTTTATTTATTATCTCTCTAATTATTCAATTGTATCAACCACTATAATATACATTTCAAATTATTCATATTTGTAAACAAAAACATTTTTTTCACTCTCTTTTAATAGTAAGCTGAGAAAAAAGTTGCTATTTTTAATGTATTTTATCTAAGTATTGAATTTTATTTTTCACCACTTTTTGGCATTATTAGTCGCCGGTGGTAACCCTGCATTTCTCTCATGGTGAAACTCATAAAATATTGGCAAAGTCAACTAAAATTCTGACAGCCTTACTGTTTGATTGTGTACCAATCAATAAAAAAATTTTGCAAAAAACGTAGCTGTTGGCAGCTTTGTAGTAAAATATAACTTCTTTACTAGTTCTCTCGAGTTAATTCGAGCTCGCTAAACAAGGCAAACTGTGCACACTCGAGATAAAGCGGCGTTATATTTTATGCTGTTATAATTTTTCACACTCAAATATAATCGAGAATTGAAAAGAACAATGTGAAGCTAAGAAAAAAATCGTTTTATTAATATTTATTATTTGCATAGAATGGTAAGCTATAACCCTTATTTATTCAAGAATAAAATATTAGAGATGACAACTTGCTCCGGACAGCAAATATATATTTTAAAGTGGTAGTTTATCAATTGTGATTCTTGGTTTAATAAATTCAATTCAGTAGATTTTTATCCACCACTATTTCTAAATATTTCGTAGGCTTATATAAGTCACCACTTTATAATACTAATGTCATGCTGTACCTTTTAAAAAGCAAGTAAATATTGTCAAATATTGGCAAACTTTGCATTGCAGTTATTTACAGTTTTTTTTAAAATTATTTTGGCGTCTCCGGAGCAGTTGGCATCTCTGAATATTATCTTTTTCCATGGAACAAAAGCGCAGTATATCAAAACTGATCACCAAAAGAAAAGACAATGTTCTAAAGTGTGTTTATTCTAAATAATTCGTAGGCTTATATAATTCACCACTTTAACGTACGTACGTCATGCTATACCTTTTAAAAAGCAAACAAAAGTTGTCGAGTATTTGCAAAATTTACTTTGTAGTTATTTACCGTTTTTTTAATAAGTTTGGCTTGTCCGGAGCAGTTGGCATCTCTGTAGTTTTGACGCCTAACATTCTAGAATATCTTTCTATCCTTACTAGTGTTTAACAACAGATAAAAATAAGAAATATATTTTTAAGGAAGATACATTTTATGCAACAAAGAAAGAAACAAAACAATCTGACGCAGGGAATAAAAAGTCTCTTTCCCATAGAAAGTTACAAGGGCATAATAATGGTAGGCAAAGTACGACAGTTGACTGCAAAAACGATTGTTCGATTTCTCTCCTAAGCTATTTCCCTGCTACACATTTATATGCAATGGCTGCCACACTTTTTTCCTTTTTCCCCTACGTGAGGGAAAATATTTCTTCCTAAAAAGGCAACTGCAACCGTATCTTTTTCAGAACAGATATTGCGATTTGCCTTTAAGTTTATGTTCTATTATGGGTCCTTCGCTTTGAGATAAAAACAGTTCTAGTCGGAACTATATTTTATTTTCCAATGCCTTCTTTTTTAGGTACAGGTGTAAAATGAACGAGAAATATAGGTTTAGATAGAAATGGTGTAGTATCTAGATCGATCATATAATCGATTTAGGTACTACACCAGTCCGATACTTTAAAAATAGTTATTATTATTATTTTTTTTAATGTCTTGTGTTCGTATTATCACTTATTTTTTTCTTTTATCATTATTATCACAATGTGGAATATTTTTCCTTAAAATAACATCTTTACAATCGATTTGAATTGCTATATTGGAGTCATTAAATTTTTTATAAATGTTTCGACAGTATATAAAACAAATATCTAATGATTGGAAATGATAAATTGATTTTTTCTTTTAAAGTGTTAGAAAAAGTGATTTCGTGTTCATTTTACATTTTATCTAAAAAGCATTGCTGGGACATGATAAATGTTACATTTCCGTATACGTGCCGTAATTCAAAGTAAGATCATTTTCTCTAAAACTATCCCTCTTGTCCTTTTGCGATGTCACATTCACATAAAACTATCCATTCTCAATGTGTAAAAGTAAATCCTCGGGGTTTATCTACTACATCCAGGGGTTATAGACCTATTAATCACGCTCAACCTCCTTTTTGTAGCGCTTTCTTCTGGCTTCAGAGTTGATGCTATGAAATATTGATTCTAGAGATCTCATTTTCCCCTAGAAAGTTTGTTTTGACCCATTGCCAATGGGCTTTACGTAAAAATAAAAGTAAAGGGGATACACGATATCCAATACCCTAGAAGCAAATTAGGACTTTACAGGGATGCTACTTATACAGACCATGGTAAAAGGAAAAATTTATTTTTATATCTTTTCAGGAGAAAAAGTCTTGGTAAATTGCGAGATTAAAACTCAAATATGCTGTAATTGAGAAGAGACAGTTCTCTTAACTATTGATCAGATTATAAACGGTTTAAGCGTTTATTTTGATAATCTTTAACTGAAAACATTATTTCAACGGTACATAAAATATCCTCAAAAACTTAAGAAGAAAAAACGATCACAGCAACGTTTTGTTGTAAGAAAGTAATCAGGGTTGGAAAAAACGGGGATTTTAATTTTAAACAGTTTTCTATTATAAAAAACCCAATTATTGCTATTAAAAACGGAGTGTTAAATAATACTTTATCCACTAAATCAAAAGTAATTAAGCTATTATAAATTATAACCGTTAAAATTTTTTATTACTTCATACTTTCAATAAACAATTTTAAAAATTTCAAATTTTTTCCAAACACAGGCTTATATGGCAAAAAGGAATAACGGAAAATTATTAATCTGTGCTTATACTTTACTTTAAATTTCAACTTATCAAGCGAATAAAAATTTAATATCAAAATGACTGGTTTATGGATAGAAAAGAATGAGTTCTCCTTTGTTACGATATATGAAAATATCATACGGCATCATTAAATTTACAACATTTGTGTTCGTTTCCCTTTATTTTAAAAATAGATCTAGTCTTGTTCTTTTTTAAAATTTAACAATTACAAATTATTACTTTCTACTTAAAGGAGGATGAAAAATGTTAGGTACTAAACTTTTTCAATTAAAAGGTATTTTAAAATAACAATGGTTGACGAACAGGACTAAAAATGTCAAACAGTGAAGTAAACGTATGTTTTATTATTAATGATTTAACCATAAATAACGAATGAACTTTTTAGAAATTTATTTTAACACAACGAAGCTTTACGCGTAACAATGCTAATAAATAAGGCAACTTTAAATAAAATGATGTACATTGTTTTATTTAATGTTGCTTTGTTCAACATTAAATAAAATGATATAAATACATTTTCAACGGATTTCGAATACTGTTCAATATTTTTTAATCATGTTCTTTTATTAAAACATTTTGATTTAAAATTATTAGAATCATTAGTAAAGAAACACTGCTTGCATACAATAACATAGCTGATATCAGAAAGATTCAAAACACAATTGTCAAGTAAAATATATAATTCGGAAAAGCACGTCATTTAAATTTATGCTTTTTATTGTACAAAGCATATTATACTGTTTAACAAGATTAAAATAAACAGGTAAATATTTTTTTATCTTTACTTATTTTATAAATTGTTCATTGTTTAAATAAATTTAAAATCTATCAAAACATAGTTGATGTTGGTCTATGTTATTTTAAAAAAAAAATTCGAGTCATTATGATTTAGATTCAAATTGACTGACATTAATTATTTGTAACATATGACATTAATTACACTTCATATATATTTACACAGACGCGCGTCGCAGTTTAACTCCAAAATAAAAAGATTTTGAATTTTTTTTTTCATTTGGTTATATTTAAGTTGATGGTATTTATATAACGAATAAAAAAGAAGTTAAGAAAATGATTTACTTCCTTAAAAAACACTAGTTTTTTGAAGAAAAAAATGTCTGGTTTTATTTGTGGTTTAAACCATGGTTTAAAATACATTGGTTAGAGCCATGGAATTCTGCAAGTATTAGTAAGAACAATAACAACAAAAAAATCATTGAACCAATTGTATAAATTATTAAAAAATTTAGATATGAAAACTGAAGTTATGAAAAGGATTTATTTCCTTAAAAAACACTAGTTTTTTGAAGAAAAAAATGTCTGGTTTTATTTGTGGTTTAAACCATGGTTTAAAATACATTGGTTAGAGCCATGGAATTCTGCAAGTATTAGTAAGAACAACAACAAAAAAAAAATCATTGAACCAGTTGTATAAATTATTAAAAAATTTAGATATTAAAACTGAAGTTATTTATTTTTTCTTCCTTATTTAAAGAAACTATTCTCTATTGCTATTTGTTCCTGCTTCACACATTTTCACAAAAGGAAACTGCATGTCAAAATGTAACCCTTTGCGATGCAGTTTAGCCAGACGGTCAGCAACACTTTTAAAATAAAAAAAAATGTGACAAACCACTACAATTGCAAAACTAAATACTTTTAACATTTAGAATGTATAAGTATGTCGCTTCACTTAGAAAGTATTGTCTAATGTTTTATTTGCCATGTCCAGTTGGACAAAAATAGACAACTAGTCAAATTTTCATTAATTTATATAGCTAAGTTAACTATTAACCGCGTTTAAATTCAAAACGTAAATATTTTCCTAATATCCACCTTACAGCAACTACATTTTTGCTCTGAATAGAAACAAAAAGCGATTTTGGAGCTAACAAAGAGATTCTCCCTTTCTTATAAATACAAAGCAAAGATCATCACGTAATAGAACCAGTTTTACCTTTTTCTTTCCTTCGGAGATCTCCTTTCTTATGAGGCAAACATAGAACCATAACAGTTAAGAGGCTCCGCCCCGCCCCTGTTGAGCGTTTTCAATCGAAATGTGTTGTTCCCGAAAGGGTTAATTAACAACATGTACTCAAAATTCTCATTTATTCAAGATTCTTGTATACAGCAGTGACTATTTTCTTTAAAAGCGTGACTTAGCTTTAATCGAGCACTTCTTCACATTATTTCGTAACAATAAATGAATCAATATATAATTGCGCACCTCCTTAACTACTTATTAAATTGGTTCCTGTATTGAGACAACTTTTGTCACAATTACAATGCCTCAAAGAAACATAACATAAGACGCAAGAGCGGACAAACGACCGCCAAACCAACTAACAAAAGCCTTTTGTTACTCTTTTAATTTTACATTCAACTGTTGTGAACTTAAGCGAGCATTATTTAAACAGCCATTTGTGTTAAAACTTCTTTCGACTTTTGGAAAAGTTTGGAAGAAACCAGATGTTAGAATGTAAATTCGAATTTTAATTAAATCTCTTATTACGCCGCAAGAAAGAGAGAAAAAAGAATAATTACAGGAATATCCGCGCGAAGAAAAGATTTAGTTTCAGTTAAATTCCCGAAAGCATCTCATGTAAAAAGTGTAAAGAGATAGAATTACAAAAGACTGTTTCCTAACTTTCGGGAATAATTGAGGCTTAAGGGCGCCGGCGAAGAAAATTTGATCTTTGAAAGAACAAGAATAAAATGATTTCCAGAACTCTACGAATGCAATTACTTATTCTTCTTACCATTTAAATTTCGGTGACTTTCTATGCATTATGCAGTACATATTTTAAATTGAACATTAGCGTGTACATTATTATTCAATTTACAAAATATTTATTTAAATTGAATTGTGTGCAAGTTAATCAATTTCGAAACAGAAAAGCTAACTTGACTCATTATGAAGGAATTTTTTTTCTCCAGTTGTGGCAAAATTTAGTATTTGAATTTGGAATCTTTAACCTTTTGTGCCTGAGGGTAACAACATTGAGCCATGTATCTGCTTAGTCTACAACTCTACGGTCGTCGAGGAATACCTGTATGTTTAGTGGTAAATACCTGTATGTTTCATCTTCGTTTATAAAATTTGAAAATGAAACCCGTTTCACTGACCAGCATAAAGCAATAATTCAAACGTAATTAAATAATATATATATTGATTGGTCAATTGCATTTTATAAATAAAAACGGTGGAGAGTGATACTTACAAAAACCATCTTAATGCTACACCTTTTAAAATTGATAACACTAATGACTATGAGCAAGTTTCAATAATCATAAATCTTAATAACAAAAAATAAAAAACAAAATTCACATCCCTCTACAATTACCCAAATAATTTACTGAAGTAGGCAGATGTAGAATTAGTTTTTAAAGATAAAATAGAAATCATTCTTGGAGGAGACTTTAACAGTGAGCACACAATCTGGGGGTGCAGAAGCAATAAAAATGGAATTGCTCTGCACAATTAAATGCCTAAACAAAATTTAAAAGTAGTAGTACATTTAGATCTAATTTACAATCCATGTTTCACAACACATAGACTGGATATGCAGACTATTTATGGCAAACTCTTTTCTGCGCAAATTAAAATTATAATCAATGTTAAATGCATGAAAAAAGCATGGTTTGCAATAATCAATGGCAAATCATGTTGCAAATGGTTTTCCAGCTGATCACTGTCCACTTGTAGCTACTTTTGCTCAAAATCTGACAAGCACACAATAAAATTAAAATAACAATTAAAGCAACTATACTCCATTCTCACACAAAATAATGTAATTAAACCTCTGTTAACTAGCACAGAAGATGTGGATAATGCAATCTCTGATCTAACTAGATCTCTTATCAAATCTTCTCATAAAGCAACACATGAAAATTTTTTTCCCCAAATTACTGGAAAGGGACATCACGTATAAAGCAACTAATTAAATGCAGAAAATAAGTAATGAAATGGTCTGATCGGACTACCTGTAAGAAACCATGTGAAGGCTCTCAGTTATAAGAGGAGTTACCTGTACCTGCCTGTCGGCCTCTTTGATCGACACCTGAGATATTGTGAGTTTTTCGGTTTAGTTGTCTCATGATTTTTCTTTGGCGCATTCAAAATTTAAAACTTGTCTCTAGTTTATGCTAGGGCAGAAATAAGCACACTTCAATTTACTGGCAAAAATATGCTTGTAATATTTATTGTAATATTAAATATTATTATGAATCAAGATGTTCCCTTCGAGTGGTCATTCACACATCAACCAAGCACACAATGTCTTGAATTAACACGAATCACAGTGTCTCTTTTCGTCTTCCCCCTGTGCACCAATATAGGGATGGGAGTAATGTAGTCTCGTCTTTTCACGCCAAGCAGCCCCTAAAAATTTTCTCCTCTATCAGCTTGATGAAAACGTAATTATTCATAAGGGCACAAGCTTCACCTTTTATGCTGGTTTGCTTGATTAAATGTCTATCTATTCTGCTACTGGTCTTCTGATGAACACCTGTTGATCTTTCTACAACGACTGATGAAATTTGAGATACGATCCATTTGTCTTTTCCTTGATCCATCCAGCTTATGGTGATGTCTTTCCTCTTTGGTGTCTGTTTAACTGCATCCTGGGCTAGATTACTTTTCTCCAAAATGAAGAACTGAACAGAAATGTTAAAAAAAAATCATGGTTTCCACCAAAGTCAATAAGAAATCTAATATTACTGGACTTTTCTTCAGTTACTTGTACTTGTATTGATAATTCGTTTTGGTATATTCAGCAAATTCAAGCAGGTTGAAATTTTATGTTATTTTTAGAAGATAAAATCACAAATAAAATAGACAGTTTTGCGACACAATGTTATTGTATTTTTTCAGTCGACATGGTCAAAATTCATTTTGTATAAACAAACAAGTCAGAGAAGCTCCTACCATCGTTTAAGACAAATTTAATTATTCTTTTCTGAATGTCTTAATTTATTAAATTTAAAATAATTAGTTTATTCATTGCTAATTCTAAATATTATTTTATATGAAACAGCTAAATATACATTAGCTCACCTAATCAACCTACTATATTTCTTCCTTTCCAACTTTACTTTTTGAGATTTATCACTGTTTTATAACAAAGCCTAAGATTAAAAATTTCATTCTTGATGATATTATACTCTTTGGCCAGTTCATATGGATCCTTTTGAGTAATGGGTTGGGGAAAAAACGATCTGTTAGAAAAAAAAATATACAGCTACATAATAAAAAAGGGAAAGGTCTCACGTCAGCACTTAAAGGGTAAAATATAATACTGATTCATAATTTTTCATATCTAAAACATTTGAATAAGTTCAATACATTGAATTATCCATTATGTTCAATATAAAATACATAATAGTATACAAAAAAATAAGTGCAAAAAGGTACTTACCTGTTTCACAGGTATATTGGTCTCCATGATAACTCCCATATCTACGCCATCTTGTACATAATAGTTGTTATGAGGTGCGTTCAGCACTATCACGCTCTCCTTAATCCCCGTTGTGGGATGGTCGCGGATGACGTAAGCGTTCCACGAAACCGACCGCAGGTGGTTCCTTGGTACGTTGTGCAGGTCCGAGTAGAAGAGCTTCAGCCTCAGGAACTCGCACTCTAAGTCTGCTTCAACGCACCATCCCTGCTTGTCCCGGTCATAGCAGTTGGCCGTTGAGTTAGGATCACGTGTGGTAGGCACCTTGGCCTCACTGATTGTATTAGCACAGATCATTTCTGTGTGTACCCGGAGGACAGTTCGCCGGACAATATCCGGCACCTGACAACGGAGGGAGAATCCTCGAATTCGGCCACTCATGTCCGAGATTTGGTCGAGAATGCCAGAGTCAATCTTGCGCTCGCCTTCACCTAAGACGACTCGATACATGACTCGGCACTGGTGGTCAAAACCGGTGAGTCTGTTTAATAGGACCCTTGGTCGCGAGCTGGAATCCGCTTCGTCACCATGTGGCAATATGGAAACGTTCCACTCGAAGTTTCCAAACGTAAAGTAGGACGTCTCCAATTTGACGCGGCTTTTTTGGCCACTTGCCGAGTGAGCTACGTGCGGCACCTTAACCAGCCCCTCGAAAACGGTCATAGCGTTGCTGACGGAAAGTTCCATCAAGAATTCCCAATTCTCGTCTGTGAACCTACGCGTCTTCAGCTCGCTCATTAACATCCATTTGCTGGTACCGTGAGCTGGTTCTTCTACACTGAAACTAGCATTCTTCATCGGATAGACCTCGTTCTTAGAGAAATGTTCTCTGTTGAGAATGGTAAAGCTAAAGTCTACGTAACATTTAGTGCCTTCAGTTGGGTTTCTGAGAATCAAAAACACCCCTAAAATCTTCTCTGTCCGGGTGAATGAAACGGCCCATTTGTGGTAACCGAATGTAAAGTCTTTTGTGGTGGCGTCACGATGAACATCACGTGTCACAGATCGAGTGACAATGAAGGTGAAGACACCAGTATTAGATCTGTCGTTCAGTCGAGAGAAACGATACAGAAGAGCCATCTCTCCCTCTCTCTTCTTGCTTTCGAAAAAAAAAATCTGAAATTCAAAGATAATTTTCTTATAAGTGAAGATTATTATGCTATTAAATATTGATCACTTTAAAAATAAGAACATTTTGATGTGATATAAAACAAGTTTATATGATCGACTTTTATAAAATCTGTCGACTTAATTTTATTAGATTAAAAATGTCAAACAAATTCAGACAACTTTAAGCTGTCATCAACATAAATTAATAAAAATTATTAAGCTGTCCTATAATTATTGATTATCTGCATGCTTTAATCAGTACTATAATCAGTTATCGAGTTCTTAAGTTTAAATATTAATATCTACAGTAAGAGTTTAGAGTTAAAAGTGACATTTTTATTACATTATTCAGCTTTACCAGCAAAATACATACGATTCATGAAATATGAATAGGATCTTTACCATTAAAACGTATTGAAAACTTTTTCACTGAGTCAGGGGAAGGAAGTAACATTAAAGCATATAGATATTACCATTCATGTTAATCCATTTGTCTTTACATTTGTTCACTAACGATTTTAAAAGCTTTTATAAATATGATTACCAACGTTATAAAATAAAATGAGATGATGTTAAAATTAAAGTGAATATAAAAACAAATACATGAAACATTCACATTATTGTGCGACTACTATCTTTATTTTCCTTGATTGATTCTTCCTGATATCTGAAACTTTTTTCATCTACTTCAGTCCCTATCAGGGGTCTGTCTAGGTTTTTCTGAGAGGTACCTATTATGCGAAAATTTAGACATAATTTGTGAAAAATTAAAAATTATATTGAAAAATCAACACAAAAAAATGGATTTTTCGTTTCTTAAGGGATACAAAAATAAAAGTATTTTGTGAAACTATCGTTTTTCGTAAAGTTGGATTTGTGAAACTACCATTTTTCCTAAAGTTGAATTTGTGAAGGTACCGCTAAACGGTAGTAAATTAGGCCTGGGCAGACCCCTGACTATGCTCTTCATTTATCTTTGATTTTTAACTTTCCTCGTTTCTTTAAACGACCATAATTTGGCTTTCGATGAAAATTTTGAAAATAAGTCAGTTTCCACAAACATTGTTTTGGTAATTTTAAAAAGTCATTTTATAAAGATAGTTATTTATGGAGAAAAGTTATTTTATAGAGAGCTTTTATGGAGGTACACAAAAAAGGCTGTGGTTACAAAACCTTAATTTGATAAACATATACTCACCAAATTTCCTTTTTTCTGAAGCAAATCAGCTACTTGAATCACAAATAAATACTTCACACACCATCAGTTCAATAGTTCTTAGATTCATTTACGAACCGAAATTCATAAACTGTTTCGTGTTTCAAGAAGGTGTGGATTGCGTTCAATCAACTTAAAAAATTAAAGGTAAAATGCAGTAAAGTTCACCGAAAAGATTTCAGACTCTGTGAGATACCATCAATGTCTCTAACGATACTACCTAAACTAAGTGTCACCTATATCTACATAGATGTAGATACCAATGGTTTAAAGTTTCATTTTGATTTGTGCTGTCCTCTCACTCGATGACACCACATCAGCTCTTATAATGATCATGTTTATTTATATATGCTGATTAAGATTCTCTACATCTTCAGTATTGTAGAATCATATAGTAGAATACAGATATAATATGATGATATACTTGGGGATGATATATCGCAACATGTTCTTTTATGGTTTTAGTTCATATTTATTTCCACTTCATTTCGGTCATTTTCAGGTAAAGCTTTTTGATGTTTTTAAACATATATATTTCAGTTGCTCAGATGTAACTTTTCACCTGAAATAAAAAAAGAATATGATTAAGAAAATTAGGAACTTGAAATACCAAGCAAAAAATATGTCATTAGAATATTCCAAGATAAATGGAAATCAAATAAATTCTACGTAATGCAGATGCACATGCAAAAAAAGTTGCTTTTTTTCTCGTTTGCATAGATTTATCCAAAACTTATTCAATTTTATCATTTGATAGCTTCATATCCTGTCAATTATGCTTTTAAATTTTCGTGTATTTTTATATTTTTATGAATAAAAAAGTAACTGCTTCATTTTTAAGTTGGGTTATGCCATTAAATTGTTAATGTTTAACGACAAAAAAAACCCCTGAGATTTTAGTTTTTTCCTTGCTTTTTTTCAGCTGTAAAATATGTCCAGAAATGACAACGTCTCGCTAATAAAATGTTTTGTTCGAAAAAAAGTGCGAAAAATATATTGAGTTTTTTTTCCCACTTTTCTATTTAAAAAAATAACAGCAATCTGTAAATGGAATATCTTTTTAAAGTATTGTATTTTTTGTCATCTCTTTCTTATCGCTACAATTTTGCATTAACGATAAGAAATGTCGATCGAAACTGTATTGTATAGAAAAGTCACGATATTCACACATTTTCACAAATACTGAATAGGTTTTTTTAATAAAAATACCAACAACTGATAAGATAAGTATAAGAGTTTTTTAAGAAATCATTTGAATACTTTTTATAGGATACATAACATTAAGAAAAACATTAAAATTGTAACTCCTAAAAGAAATCTTAAACAAGAATCGAATCTTTAAGTTATAAACGTACGCAGCATTATACGTTAATTTCGCTATTCCGTTCATGTTAACACACTCTTATTAAGAATTAAGCTACGATTCTTTTTCATAAAGTTAGTTTTAATAAAATAGTTATGTTTCATTTGATAATTAGTTTATTTTGTAGTAGGTTTGAATAAAATAATTATCAAATAACACATAAATGACCATTTTTTATCACCTCAATAGCACTTAGTATCACTTAATACATTGAGCGACATCTATTTCAACCTATGGATTATCAGGTGATGTCAAAATGGCCACAACTTGATACTTCCATTAAAGAAATATTGATGGTGATTTTTAAATTAGTTACATTTATATATTAGGTCAAAATGAAAATTCTATTTTCGAAGGAACACTCCCAATGTATACATCAAATGTACCGCTAAGTTCTGTCTGAAACTACAAGTTTGAATATGTGCCGACTGGACTGTGCAGTGGCTAGGGAGCTGACCTCCCATCAAGAAGGTCCTAGGTTCGAATCCCAGTGAAGGCATAGACGTTTTGCTCTTACTGTGGGAGCAACTTTGGCTCACCAATTTTAGTGTCCCTGTAAGAGTGGCCAACAAATCTGCCCTACTGATAACTGAATGACTAGTGTGAATCGGGTGGGCATTGGAAAAAAAGTTGAATCTTGGGAAAGTTGAAGTCGGGCCTCATATATGAAGTGACTCTTTTATTTGGAACATTATCATTGAGTTAATGGGTAAATACTCTACCACTTAAAAAAAGCCACTTTGTTAGAGTTAAAGGGTAAATACTCGTTTAAGAAAGTACCATTTCAATCACTGTTAAAGTAAGCGTGTACTTTCGTTCTCATAACTTTCCGGTAGACCTAAAATTTTGAAATTAAAGTTTCTTGTTCAACAGAGGGTGTTTAAGGTTAGGAAATACTCAAAATCGTAATTTCCAGCTATTTGTTAAATAAATTTAAATTCAAACTGAACCACGCTCTTGCTGCATAGGTTGATGTTAAAGAGTTGCTTTGGTATGAATTCAAACAGACGGATCTTATATTCCTAGATGCTGGATATTGGCGGTATCTCAAAGATATTTAACTACTGGAATGTCAATTTTCTAGTGGTACTTGAGTTTATGTTTAAATGTATTTTTTTTTAATCATTTGAACTTATTTCCCACACCACTATTTATAAATGATTTAAAAGTCATACCTGCCAACTCTTCCGGAAGATTTTATTTTCATATTTAAAGTGGTAGTAATTATATACTATTTTTTCTTTTATAATCTTAATTTTTAAATGATATTGATCACCACAATTCGTACAAAAATTAAGCACATATATTAATATGCGTTACTATCATGGTTGTCAACTTAAGTTTGCTCATATACAACGTATTTGTTTGCTTAAAATTGAAGTTTTAATTCCATTTTAATACCACTGGGAAAACTGATAATGGAAGGGATTAAAAGTTGGCAGGTATGAAAAGTTCATAACAAACGCTACTTTATTCTGGTGAGGCTATAAAATTTTTGGCATAGTTGACAAATATTTTTAAACTGCAAAACATTTTATAGAGTGGTAGATAATTAAATTCTGAAGCTTTCAGAATTTTTGGTAACAATAACTACGTATTAAAATCTTCACCACGAGAGGACCCCGGAACGAAGTGGCTTTTCGCTTAAACTTTTGTACGATTTTCTCCTAGTGGTGTGGAAAATAACTTTAGATAAAGCAAATTACAAAGCAAAAGTAATTTACAAAGCAAACAATGATAAATTAAAACATTAACTTAGCTACCACTTGAAGAAATTTTTAAATGAAGCGTGGAAACTTGGAAGTCCTGTGTTCATACAAGATTTTACAGCTTTAATTTTTTCACATTTATTAAAAACCTATAAAACACTACGCGTCTGCTTTTTCTTCTGACTTGCAATTGCTATTCTAGATATTTTACATACATGACATAATATGATTTAAAGTATAAGATATAGGGATTAAAATTATAAGACATATAATGTTTAAAAATATAAGATATAATAATTAAAATATGATAAAATGTAATGATTAAAATATGATAAATGTTATGATTAAAATATGATAAAATGTAATGATTAAAAAATAATGTTTGAAGGTAATGTGGTATAAGTTTAATCGAAACAGAATTTCAGAATATTTACATGCAAGAAAAACCTTCAAACTACGTAACCCGGATAGTCTTATAAGTAGAATAACCACGTTTCAATCGGAATACTTCTATGACAAACTTGCTCATTTTAATAAGTTCCAATGTGTGAACATATTTCAATCTTATACACTGCCCCACAATAATGGAAGAGATACTTTCAGTTATTGACATTTTTTTAAAATTTTTCAAGAAATACTCAAATGATAATTCTGTAACTTTAGAGTCGTTCAGTTCATGCGATTTTTCATACTTAGCAATAAGGTTTTAAGCTTTCAGTGGCACTGCAATAAAGGTGCACTACAATAACTGCAATAAAGTTGCGCTTCGTATGATACTTTGAAATTTTGACATTCAGTGGTAAAAAAAAATATACTGAAAATGAAAAATATTGTATTAAAAATAATTTGAATTTCGTTAAAACTAGAAAAATATTTTTACAAATCGGCGCAAGTTGGCTTTTCGTATTAATACCTGATTATGAAGAACGTCAGAGTAGGACACACCAAGTAATGATCCTTAGGGAAAATAAAAAACACCAGCGTTCGGAATACCGGACATGGTCATTTTGAGCGACTGACCTTTATCTTCAAAAAACCATTGTAAAAAATACTGAGCTAGTCAATCACATGCTATAATCTAATTCTACTTACGCTCTACCTGAAAATCTAGTTCTTTTCACACTTTATTTGAAATTATATTGTCATTTTCAACAGCATTTAGATTTCATTCTTTTAAATTTGTAATAACATAAAACTTCTAAAAACTCAAACCTTTTTCGAAATTTTGAAAAGTTAAAAAAAAAAAAACTATAAAACTTTCTTAAGCAATAAAAACTACCTAGTTTTACATTAATTACAGTAGTTAAGTTTTTATTGCAATCACTGATAACTCTTAAGAAAATTGGCATTACTTTCTTAGAAAAGTAAAATGTAACGGGGTAACTAATCATGAAGTTACTGACGGTTCCATATATATCCTACGTACATATCACCCACGGACAGTAAAATCCAATTGTTTAAAAGCAATCTAGTTCTATTCAAATAAACTTGTTTTTCCAATTATGACTGAAAATTATACCGAATTCGATATATATTCTAGGAAATAAAAAAAAAATGGAAACTCGAGAAACGGAATTCGATTAGAGAACATTCTGAACAAACTAATTACCATCCTTCCTAAAGTATCTGAAATAAATTTTTCGCTTCATTCTTCGCATTTGGAAACTACCTCGAACGCGAATCGATCTCAGTTTTCATCAGCAATTAAATACTTTCAACAAGTTGGAACAGTTATGATGGAACATTTTTCTGAAAAATAACTCAGAAGGATTTATCGAATATTCGAAAGGATTTCATTAGGAAATCACTAGAATTCCAAATTCATTTGATTGTTAAATACTTTTGACAGGCAGAAGCCTAATTTATTAAAAGTGTATTCTCTTATTGAGAATTTGTCGAAAATGTCAGATTAAATCATGGCGTTCATTTCTGAAGATGAATAAATCATTTGGGATTATTTAGAGATTCGAACTTCTAAATTCTTGAAGACTCTTTACAGATGAAACGCTGACGAAAAACCAATGATAGAAACAAAAAAATTCGATATCTAGATTTTTATATATTTGATATCTTTGTATGGCGAGCTATATATTTCACAAATAAATTCTATTTTAGTAATCACAGAGATGCCAACTGCTCCGGACACGCCAAAATAATTTAAAAGTTGGTAAATAACTTCAAAGTAAACTTTGCAAATATTTGACAATTTTGCTTGCTTTTTAAAAGGTTTAACACGACCTAATATAATAAAGTGGTGAATTATATAACTCTAAGAATTATTTAGAAATAGTGGTGGATAAAAATCTAATAAATTGAATTTATTAAAACAAGGATCCCAATTAATAAACTACCACTTGAAAATATTCATTCGCTGTCCGGAGCAAGTTGACATCTCTGTATTCGTAGCATTAGCAATAGTAAGAAAACAGTTGTCAAGCCATTTTTCTCAGAATCAATTACGTTGTTATTTCAATTGCAAGTCAGAGTATGTATCACTAATTACCCAATATATGCATTAATACCAGAAGGAATTATATCTTATTTCTAGATCTTACTTTAAAGTAATAGTTCACTGCTATACTACTAATAGTTAGCATGAACTAGAAGAAATGCTAGATGAATACTCTTTACAGTTCGTAACGAATATTGAATTAAATATTTACATTATATTATAAAAAGAGGACTGGTAGCCATATATTACACTTTATTCATAATACAGGAATGCAACAGGTGTCTAAAATTGTTAAAAAGTGGTAGAAGCTTAATTATTTTTTAATTTACTTAATCTGTTTAATTATTCAACATGTCTATCAAGTGAAATCATTCTTTTCATTCACTTTCTACAGTAAACTAAAAGAAATATGCTTGAAAAATTTGCTAGTTTTAAAATCTTTTAATAGACTTTTGCATTTTATTAGTCATCACTTCTTTTTATTTCAGTCACCCGTGACATCCGTAATTGGAATAAATAGGAGGTAAATGGATTGGACTAAATTATGGAAACACTTCGATACTAACTCAAGGTAAACAATATTTCCTTTGACACAAAAATATTTTCAAAAATCAATTTTATACTTGAATTATGTTTATTTAAGTTCTATTTATATCAAAATTGTATTATTTTATCAATTTTATAAAGTAATATTTCATTCATGACTGTTTTTATCGCAGGACTATTTTTTTGACGTTCACTAGTGTTGCGCGACTGCTCGTGAGGGTAAAGAGGTCAATCTGAGATTCATTCGCTTTTGCTGACACGTAGATAAAAGGTGGTGGAGCATGACTGATAAAAAAAGCTGAATGAAAGTGGCGAACAAATTTTGGCTGGAGCCATCAAATACGACAACGGACTGCCAATCCAAGTCCTTCAACTGCTAGTATGAAGAAAGATTCCTGTTGGTAAGAGAACCTGTATCTACGAATTAATGCTGTGCTGACAAATTTATTCCTGCAGTTTTGCCGAAGGGAAGGAGGAATTAAAGTGTTGGTGTGCTTAATATTAAAAAAGATGCTGCTCCACATGTTCCAGCTGCAATACAAAAATGAAGCGGTGGAGGAGTTTCTGTGTGCTGCATATAAGAAAATGAAGTGTTGACCCACGAGTTCTGGCTGCAGTATCGGTGAGCATTCAAAAGAGTTAGTCAAAAATTCAGTTTCGAAGTTTAAACTCTAAGTTCAATTTAAGATAGATGTAAAGAATACTATGCCTATGTTTTTAAATGCTTTTACTAGATAGACAGAATAATGTGCCGTTTATTTTTAATTGCTTTTACTAGATATATAGAGTAATGTGCCATTTATTTTTAATTGCTTTTACTGTAAATATAATTTCTTGCAGCTCAATTAATTTTGACCCTTTAAGTACCTGATAAATTGCATGTATGTATGTAATGTCAGGATAATAGTATACTTACCAACTCTTCCGGATTTTCCGGAAGATTTTATTTTTATATTTAAAGTGGTAGCAATACTCAGGTTATTCCAATTAACTTTTCGAATTATAATAATTATAGATGAGTCTAACCACCACTACATATAAATAATTACAATAAGTATATAAAAGCATAATAATCCATACGCAAGCAAATTTCAACGGGATCAAAATATAAATATATTTTTGAATTAGATTGATTTTCGGTTATTGTTTTACAACCACTCTAGAAATCCATTCTCGGAAGGAGTGAAAGTTGGCAGGTATGTAATAGCATTTGGAAATGATTTAGATTTTTTTTGTTGGAAAACTGAGTATCAATAAACTTGTTTGTAAATGTTTAATTTTGTAAGTAATTTCTTGATTGTTTCTTTTTTATTCAAATCTGGGAAAAACTGTTGCCAAATCTTCTAGATTGAATAATATTTAACGAAAACCTAAATTTTAGAGGTAACAGCGCAGCTACCAATTTTATCTTCTTTACCCTATTTATCGACACCCTGAGAACGCATATATGACTCGCCCGTCTCGAAGAGGTTAAAATCATTTTTGAATTTTCACTGAAACCCGCACAGAAAGTCAATCGTGAAAGACATAAAAATGCGAGTTAGGACTATTGCAACTTTATATTCTCTAGAGATTTCAAATGTTTCATAGGGATTAAAGAAAACTAATTTAAAACTTAAGAAAGAATCTTATGAAACAAGACAATTTCCGGATTTTCCCCCCTTCCTTTCTATCTACAGGCTTACCACGGTCCTTGAAAAAATTTAGTAGTGGAAATAAATTAATGTTAAAGTTCGAACATATTTCTTATTTTTTAATACCATTTTGTCGCCAAGTGCATACCTGCCAACTTTCACTCTTTCCGAGAATGGATTTTCAGAGTGGTTGTAAAACAATAAACGATCTGACTCAACAATATATTTATATTTTGATCCCGTTGTAATTCGCTTGTGCAATAATTATTATGCTTTTATATATTTATTATAATTATTTATATGTAGTGGTGGTCAAACTCATTTGTAATTATCATTATAATTCAAAAAGTTAATTAGAATAAACTGAGTATTGCTACCACTTTAAATATGAAAATAAAATCTTCCGGAAAATCCGGAAAATCCGGTTCAAAAGCTCAAATTTTCAGGCATATATACTTTCTTTGGAAAACAATATTTAGTGGTGGTTACACAGAAATTAAATGTTCGACATTAGATTAATTATCGTTACCGCTTTTTAAAATTTAAAAGGCCTGCGGGAATCCTGTACCAATTTCTTCACTTTTCTGGAGTATAAATCTGAGTTGCTTTTTTCCTTTACGGAATGAAAGTAAGAGAAAACAAACGAGGAAATGGACCCTCAGATTAGTTTCAGAATTTATTTACACCATCTTGGCTGGGCCGTTATGGGTCTTAGACAAAAGGAGAGAAAAAGAGGATTTTTTAAAAAAGTTTTAATGATGACATTTCAAGAAAAGTCCTAAGGTTGGCAGTTTTAGGATTAAACCTAATTTGAAATGAATTGTTCCATCACCTGCTGTTTCACCTTTTGTTTGGAAACCTTAATCTTTTTTCCCTTTTTACTATTCTATAACTAGTAGTAGGTGAGTTTCGATAATGATAAAATGCAGTTACTAAGAGAAGAAAATCTCCTCTTTAAAAGTGTTTTTATTATACTTTCTCTAAGGAAAAATTGTAGGAAAATTGTTGTAGAAAAATTACATTTATCTATTTTCTAAAAAATTTATTTTATCATGTAGAGCTATCTACTTTCACGCTTTTTTTGGAGAAAACCTTTTTTTAAAAGAAAAAAAATCAGTAAATGAATTTTTGTTTTTATGGGAGAAATTTTGCTTGTGTCAAATTATTTCCAATACACTTTCACTTTAATAGAAAAAAAAATCTTTTACAAAAGAATTAAAAGCCGGTAGATATGATTGACTCTTACGGTCCGGAAAATTAAAATATTAAACATCCTATTGAAAAAAAATAATTTTCCTCTTAATTTAAACCTTAAAAGTCATCTTAAATGTGGGATATTTAAATTAAGGCATATTATGTGAAACTTTAATATTGTTAACCGCTTTCGCAAAATTCATCGTATTTTTGAACCCTTTATTAAATGAAAGGAATTGAAGCAAAACATTATAATATATAAAATCCGATGCAGTATTTCCGGTTTGAACCATTAGATATATAAAGCTATTTCCTTCGAAAGGATACATCCCTTTTTAGCAGCCATTATTCTTCAAGCAACGAAGGAATAAAATACATTTATTTGATTAGAAAGGACTATTTACGGGAGCAGTTGCTTCAGTGGTAAACTGATTGGATTTTATAAATTGATGTTTATAATATTTATTCTAATAATAAATAATGATAGTCTATTAACCCTACAACCGCGTAGTAAAGGTTAGAAAGCGAAAGGTTTGAAGTCATTCCAATAAATGGTTAATTAATTGTAAATAATTGATATACTAATTATGGTACTGTTTAAAGTAGTCTGAAAATTTCCTGATGGTCATTAATATATTAAGTCAACAGCATTTTAAGTAGTCAACAATCAGCATTTTAAACAAGCAGTATCCACATACGTCAAGACAGATCTTTGTAGTTACATAATACACTGTTAAAATGATCAGTTACATAATACACTGTTAAATAAATTAACATAATTGTATTCTAATAATTTGCACTTGATGTCAAATCTATAAAAATAATTTTATTTTTTCTCTTTTCACAATAAAACCAGAGCATCGGAATTTTATATTTTGTTTCCGTTAAGCTTCGGGATAAATTACAGTATTCATACCAATTTACCTGCCAATTTAAATAACAACTAAAAAGTATTTAAAGAATCGTGATTTACTTCTTTTACAAAAATTTCTAATATTTTTGAGGTTCATATGAGGTTGTTTTGATGTGTCAAAATTGTTTTAAGGTTCATTCGAAGTTGATTTTAAAAAAAAACCTTAAAAGATCAACCTCCCGAAGTGTATGAAGTTGTTTTCAGGTTGATGGAAATTTACTTTAGAGCAACCAGCTTAGTTTTTGAGGTGCGCGGATTATTGTTTCTACACTTCAAGCAAATACGTTTATTATAGGTGCGAATAACTTCACCCGATCTAAATCATTACCTTCTACATCAAATAGCCTCTACACGGTCTTTTATAAGTAGCCAAATCAGTGAATGTAATTTAAACATTCTTTAACCTTTTCGCGCCGACTGTCACAAAAACGTGCCAGCATAAAACCGTATCAATCAGGGTAAAAAGATAAAACTGGTAATCAAAGTAGTTCTTTAGCAGTTTATTTGTGGGCGGAGTTATAATTGTTTGATTTATTTAATTCACCATTACTTTGTTCAAAATAAAACAATTTAGTTATACTTTGAATTAACATTGATTATATATATGATTAAAATAACAATAATTAAAGTAAAAGCAAAGTAAGTCTGTCAAATTAGAAACGATTGCATTTAAGTTACCGTTTTTTATTTAATTACAACTTGATTCTGATTTTGTACGAATGCTTTTATGAATCACCCGTCCCCAAGGGGTTAATGAAAATAATACCACATTTTATAAAATTTCTATTCTTGACCTAAAATGGGTTCAAAAGTGAATCAGTTGTGATGGGCAAGAGTCTAAATTCTTTTTTAAAAGTAATTGAGAGAAATATTTATGATATATATGTATAATTGAGACTTGAATCTGAAGTGTTTTTTTTTCTTCCAATGGCCACACGGAGAATGACATTTCGTCATTCAGACATCGTCATACAGTTCGATTCGAGAGAACGATTCGAAGACATATTCGACAAAAAGACAATATTTTTTTTTAAAATTATCTAGTTATCATTCAAATACTCTTCCTCTTTCAAATCGTTTATTTATCCTTCAATTTCTAATTGATATTGATAAATAACTATCAATTGTATACTCTCTGGGTACGTCTCTTGCCTAATTTTTTGTGAATAAAATCTTGCTATACAGTCAAAGTTTTCTGATTTCAAATGCATCTTCATTAATTATTTTAGGCACAGGGAAGGATTTGATTCTCTTAACGAAGAAACAGAGGCCAACCTAGTTATTCAACAGCCGTCCAGAAAACTCTGAAAGACACCATGAAAACAAACACAAAGAGGAGAGGCTATTCAATTTCGGTGAGTCTTTATACCTAGAATCTGGTGCATAGAAGGTGCTGTATAATAAAGCTTTCGTAATTTCTAGACCCATTTGTGGATAACTTCCTTTTCACTCATTTGTACCTTTTAGAAAGACGGTTCGTTCGCACTTAAAAGATATAAGTGGAACCACAAGTGTTGCATTGTTAAGATTTATTTTATCGAAACATTATTATTCTATCCATCATATTATACGCATAATATAAAAACACACACGCATATTGGTATTTAAATTATGCCGTAGTGCTTCTTTAAATTTAAAGTTGTAAGTAGTAAAAATAAGTATTTGCATTAAACTGACTAGCGTCCTAAAAAAATTTAAAAAATCGGTAATAAAATTCACTGCTTTACCATGACAAGTTAAGTGTTAGAAAACAGAAATCGTTAGTAGAGATTATTTAACAGAAATATTTTTTTAAAAATAATTCAGATGGTAATAAAAGTGAGTTTTTGATTTTCTTTTTAAAATTTTTTTGTAGTTTCCTTGGAATATCGATAAACTTAACTTACAATGTATCAACAAATTCGTTATACCACATCATATATTTTTATTTATAAAAACCGGAAAAAAAAGATATAATCTTTTCATCAGCCCACGCGATTATATCTGCAAAAAAGAGTGCTTTCTGATATTGTATTAATATAGCCAAAGCAAAATATATTAATACAATAGTGTGAGGAGCACTCAAAAAAATTTTTTTACAAAAATTGCATATATATATATATATATA
>NC_092209.1:24024698-24034546 GCF_043381705.1 Parasteatoda tepidariorum | reverse complement strand
AAAAAAAAGAATTTTATTGATTGATATATGGTAAATGGGTCTAAATTTTGTGCCTTTTATCATTAAATTCCTAAGTTCCAAGTTTTCTATAATATTTAAATTACCAGTAATAATATGTTTATGATGTTTATCAACAAAATCAAAATATTTATCCTCCTCACAGTGACATTCATAATCGGATATATTAATACTCCCTAAATTTTTGCTTATATCATTATAGTTAAATATGGCTCAACCAAGAGATTTGTTATATTTAAAACTTTTAATTATGTTAAAATATTTTAACGGAAGTAAAGCTTTAAAATTTTCAAAAATGTTGTGAAATTTGATCTTATCGAAAATAGGATTTTGAAAGTTAATAACGAAATGTAAATTATCTTAACTTTTCTTTTTATTAGGCGAAATTTTGCTCATTTTGGCTTTTATAAGATCAAAAAAAAGAATTTTGAAATGTAAATTAATAAAAAAAAGTTAATAAAAAGATCGTAGAACTTATATACATCATAATTCTTAAGGGAGAAGACAAAATCTTTCATTGGTTTAATGTTATAATGCTTATTAATGTCTTTTTCCATATTGGAAAGAAAATTTATATTTAATTTGTCACTATTAAGAGAGTTTCTATTACTTCTTGAACCCCGTTTACCTCGATTTGTACGCTTATCTTTAATATGAAAAAGTGAATAAGTTGATGAGTTATTGTAGTTAAGTTAATCTGTGTATGTTGGAAGGTATCGTTTAGCCCATACGGCAGAATTGTTTTGCATAGAAGCATGTAGTAATTTTCTTTCTGTAGTCTTAAATCTAAATCTTCTACAATATCTAAAATATTAATTTTGACACTGTTAAAATTATGTACTCTAAAATGATTCAATTCCAGGTTATTGATAGTCTTATTACTGTTAATATCAGAACGGTGTTGATTAATTCGAATGTTAAATGAGTTACTAGTTTGTCCAACATATTTCCTATTACAGAAACCACAGGTTAACATATAAATAAATTTTTTAATTTTACAAAAAGATTTGGAGCTAACGTTATAAAGAACAGTATGTTTCTTGTCAATATTAGGGCAAGTTTCTTCACTTTTTTTATATTATTTTATAGAGTGGTTGTTAAGCAAAAACTAAACATTTCAGAATTTTTGGTTATTTTGCCAACTTTTTAAAAGCCTCACCACCACAAAGCTGGAACAAAGTGGCGTTTCATGCAAGCGTTTGAATCATTTATTTGTAAAATGAGAAAAAAAATGTATAATGCAATATTTTAGGATTAAAGTGTGGAAAATAACTTTTAGTCAAAGTTTTTAAAAAAAATTGCATTAAAACATAGATTAAGCTGCTACTGGAAATTTTTTCCCGAAAAAGCGTCCTGCTTATATATCACAGTAGATATATATGCTTTGTTCTTTTTTCTCTTACTCTTATAACTTTCAATTAAATAAATTTAGTTTCAGTTCAAATTTTTTTCAAAAATTTAAAGGTCTCTTAAAACGAAGCATCGACGCTCCAATTAATTATTTTTAGAATAAGGAATTTCTTATATGTTGTTGTTTCTAATATCATTTACCAATTCCAGCAAGCGTATTTAATGAAACCAAACAAATTTGAAGCAGAGGATCTCGTTGCTCGGTGGCTTCGGCTATGGCCAAGAATACAACTTCAGCCACACACACGTCGCAGCCCGTTTTAAGAGCAGACCCATTCATTCATCAAACAATATTAATTTTGACCTGAACCAGAGAGCGAGCAATCTCCAATTCAGTATCCCGAGATATATCTTAACGAGGGAACATGGAAGACTTTGTAAACCCGTTAGGTTTAGCGTGCACCAGTCACCATACCATTTACTACACAGGGAGAAGGAACTCTCGACCTCTTGGACGTGGACCTAACGTCCTACCAATCAGGCTATGCCAGCCAAACTACTGAAATTCAAATATAAACACCTTTGTCCCAATTTGTGGGCAATTGTTTTTCGAATAACAGCAGCATTTATGACTAAATATATGATTAATAGTGAAGTAAATTTAATTTCAAATCAATTTTTCCTTCACTTCATATAAATAATTCCAAATTAATTAAAATTCAAATAGGTTTTATGCAAAGCTATAATTTGCTAATAATATTTAAATCTAATGAAGTTATACAAGCTGTACTCTTTTATTCTCTATCACTTTATAATGTATTTTGCACAAGTTGTAGCACTTAACCTCATTGTTCAGACTTGTTTTCTTAATGTTTTTTTATTTTACTTAACTGTCTTGTGTTTTGTTTGATATTTTTTTTCAAACTACATTTTGAGAGATTTACAAATTGCAAACAACATCTGAAAAAAAATAATGAACTTACAGCTACGTGAAAAAATGATACCATATAAACGTACGTATGGCCATTTTGTTACTATAGTAACGAAATGATCTCAGTTTACATGACCTTATTTCCGGAAATGATCTCATGTCAGTTTATATGACTTTATTCCCGCTATTTCTGCGTTTCTTTAACTTTATTTATATCTATCATTCATAAAGTTAACTATTTCTTATTTAAATTTTGGAAAGGCATCAAAAATATTTATTACAAGGAAATATTGAGATTCCAAAACGTAAATTTTCCACAGCAAATACTATGCAAAATTTTCCAAATAAGTACTTGTACTGGATAAGCCTCTATTCTTTATATAAGTAGGTACATCTTTAGTTTTTTATTTCTTTTGTAAAATGAGCTATCGTTTTAAAAAGAAATTTACAATACTCCGAAAATGCCATTCTACTAATCTAAAAAAAAAAATAACCAAGACAAACAATCTTTCTTTTTTATATTCTTGTGTTGAAAACAAACTCAAATGCTTCACGATCAAAAACAACAGAGAGAGAACATTATCGCATTAAGTGTATCCACCGCTAGAGGTCGTTAGGATGATGCCAAAAATAGTACCGAAATAAGATGGTGTGTGGACTTACTTTGTACCTTTTCTCCTGATAGATTCCGCTAGAGTATTTTTCTTTTGAGAATGCTTTATTTTTTCTTTCTAAGAACTAAATTTTACAGAATCTTGCTGAACACCTCGACATTCAGAGAATAGTTATTATTCTGTTATTTATTTACTTACTTCCTACATCATAGATGTCACCAAAAGTTACCAAAATGTACTAACTGGAAGCAGAATTTAAGTTTTAATCTATTTCTTCTTTAAATTTTTTTTATAAACAACGATTTATAGTATCAACGTCATACAAAAATATTAACTTCGTATCTTTACTTATTTAGGTTCACAGTGTTTCCCTCAAAATTGTTATGTCATGGTAGTTAACTTATCATAACTTATCATCGGAAATTCACTGGTTTTAGCAAACTTTTAAATGCTATAAAGTTTTACTCCACCTATAGCATAACTCTTTCTATGTGCTTGAGTTATAGAAATACTGTGTTGATCAGGAACGTTTCATTCTAAATTTTTGAAAACCTAAAATGCAATTTATGGCAAAAATTATATTTTATGTTTTGCATTCTATGTTTATGTATTTTATGTTTCTATGTTTGTATTGTATTTTATGTTTCTACGTTTTGGGGGAAAATTTCTTCCATAAGTTTTTATGTTTTAATATATGATTCCTTGTTTTGTGAATTTGATTTAAAGTTTTTTATACCATAACACGTAAATGATTCATAAGATATATATGTAGATTTATATAAATCGCCACATTATACCAGCTTTTTCCTGCCAAGGCTCTAAAATTAGTAGCAAAATGACCATAAATTCTGAAAGCTTTAGTTTTGCTTGTCTACTACACTATAAAATATTTTTTCAAAAAACGTAGTATTTGGCAAATCTGCTTTAGTAATTTTGAGGGACCACTAGCCGTTTAGGATTTAACAATTGTCTTGTGCACTTAGCATTTTATGACTTAGTTCCTATTTTTCTTACATGAGCGAAACCCACAATAGGAATTAGTGCCTCCGATTAGTCAGTAGGTGCTAATTATCGGCAGACACTGAAATGCTTGTTACAGAGATGCCAACTTAGTGGTAACGGAATTTTTAGCTTATTTTACTATGTTAGCAATTTTTCCCCCACAAAAGGTATCAAAAACTTGAAGAATCATACATAATGTAATTTTATAGTATGTACCTTATGGTTACTCTTTTAAAGAGTACGCGTAATTATCTTTTTTCTACAAGTTTTCCTATTCGCTACCAATTTATTTAAATTTAGAAACCATAACAGTTGACCATCCTGTTATTTCCACAATTCATGAAGAAGTTAATTAGTTAAATAATTAGATAAAGTTTTCGTTCGTTAACTGTTATTCTACTACAATTTTAAGCAATTGGGTGCTCAATAGGCCTCGAAAGCCATATCAGTCTAAGGGAACATTAGGAATGTTGAAAACAATGTCATAAGTGTTGTTAGAAAAAGAACAATAAAATATTACAAAAATGCTGATTTTAAGAGAAAATCAAAACATTTTTTTTTCTTTTGCAAAATTCCCAAAACCTATATTTTCAAGATTACATTCGAGTGTGAAAAATTATAGCAGCATAAAACACAACACCGCTCGAAGTATCTCGAGTGTGCACAGTTTGGCCTGTTTAGCGGGCTTGAATAAACTCGAGTGCACAAGTTAAAGGGTTAATGCTGATTACATTCTTCTTATTTATTCACTCACATTAATACTTTGGATCTGTCCAAGAAAGATTTGTATTGGAATAGAATGTATTTTAATTGTAAAAAATTTTGAAAGCATATTATTATTATTTCTTCTTATAATCCAGTAATTCTATGCTAGATTTCGATAAGATTGTTCCAAAAAAGGACTGCGAATATCTATTCATTCAAATGCAAGCAATTACTTCTGTCCTGCGCAATCCTATTCCTTTAAGGACACTTTATCGAATTCTGAGAGCAGACTGATGTCATTAACCTTTTTGCAGTAGTCGAGGTCCACCATTCCACGTGATTTACTAAAGAGACTGCCCCCGGAAAACAAATAATTCAGATCTTTTCTCACAAAACTGTTTGGGGAGAATTTAGGGAAGGAGGAATATTTTTCTTTGGTGTGCTGAGCTCAATAATAGATTTTTAGAGCAAAATGTGAACTTTAAAACTATTTGAAGCATAAACTACTTTTTCAGAAATAAAACTAAAATGTGAAATCGTGTAAAATGTGTGTTTACGGAATTACTTATGTAATTAAATTTATAAAATAATTCCGTAAACTACACTCGAGTTTCAAAGTATTCTATTAACGCTTATCGTTTGTTACAGAAGTCAACTTGATCCGGACAGCGAATAAATATTTTCGAGTGTTAGTTCATTAATGGTAATTCCTTAGTTTACTTAATTCAAAATATAAGGCTTTTATTCACCACTATTTCTAAATAATGCTTATATATAATTCGTCACTTTGTTATAGTTAAGTCATGCTAAACCATTTAAAGAGTAAGCAAAATTATTCAAATACTTGCAAATTTTAGCTGGTAGTTATTTAAAGTCCTTTAAATCCTTTTGACGTGCCCGGAGCAGTTGGCATCTCTGAGATACAATATTAGAAAGCACTCTTTATTGCTGATATAATCGTGTGAGCTGAGAAAGATCTTTTCAATTATTTTGTTTTCCGGCTATATATATATATAGNTATATATATATATATAACAGTTGGGAGAATCGAATCATCCGTCATCATTTAAGCCACTTACTTCCTCATTGAGAGGCGCCAGAGAGGAAAAATGCCACGGTATCCGCGGAGCAGCCACGGTATCGGCGGAAAAATGCCACGGTATCTAGACGGGAAAAATCACGAAAATTATACGAACTTAATTCTTTTCTACCGAACAATCTAATTTAGCATTCATTCTTGTTTCTGCAACGATGCGTGTAGGCAGCTCTAGCCGTTCATGATATCGCTGTTAAACTTATTTCCTTTTTTTTATATTAAATATTAAGTTTCATTATTGAACTATTATCGATTTTTCCTACTTTGTTCCACAAACCCCTACATATATAATATCTGTTACTACTTTATATCTTTTCTGAGTATAAAATAGAAGTGCCCATAGTTCAAATACTTGGTGCGATTGATTGAATATCGAATATAGATATGAAATAAAATAAAATAAATATTCTTAAAAAAAATCCTCAGTCTTAAGAGACAAGTAATTATTCAATAAAAAACATGTTAAAAGAACCTGCAAATACAAAATAAAAAATAATTATTCATTTTCCTGATAAAAATTTTGTCATTGAAATAAAAATAATTGCTAGCGTCAATAAATGTGTGTCATTTTTTAAAAATAGCTTCGGAAATTTAGTTTTCAGCGTAAAAAAACTTAATTTTTCGTAAGTTCAATCAAGAATAAGAATTTATCATCCAATTTAACACAGGGGACTGCTAAATTGCTCCAGACCAAAAAGACTTTTTTTTTCTTCAAGAAACATGAAAAAAAGGTCAAAAATTAAAAAGAAATTCTCATCGTAAAACTCCAAAGAATACTTTTGTGTTCTTCCGTTAATAACTGTTGCCTTTAAGCAAATGAACTTAAAAAAAAGGAAGAAAATATCCCATTTTGAGATTCATTATGGATTGTTCAAAAAAGAAATGAAAGGTAGTGCATGTATTTTTTAATGACGACTAAAATTCTTCAGTTTGTTTTCTCATATATTAAAATGATCTTGTTTTCTCTTTTTTTATACTTTAGTTTAGAAACGCTGTTCGATTAATTGCAACTTTAGTTTGTTAAAAATGTTTTTGAATTCTTTAAAAGGGAAACAAAAAGATTTAATAAAAGCCTGCAGTTGTTTTCTCTAGACATTTACTTTTAGGACAATGATTTTGTGGTTTATTATTTAATAACCTTTAGCGAGCAAATGCTCTATTCGTGACAAGCTATATTCGTGACATTATAAATATTTCAAAAATGTCAGGCTGCCGAACTTGGAGCTTTCGATGTGTTTCGATTCGACAACAAAAACTAAAAAATATTTACATTTCAAAAAACATTATATAAAAACATTTATATATATATTTTTATTTTTAAGAGAGCTGAAAGTTTTTTTTAACGTGTTCAAAATTGAAATTTTATATCTTTATTGGACATAGGGTCGTGTCTTGTTGCTCGGTGCCTGTTAGAAGGCATTCGCTAATCAATCTGTTAATAATAGAAGGTGATAAAAATCATGTTTTGAAATGAATATGGGAAGATAAACAAAAAACATAACGTTTTAAAGAATAAAAAGTTATGAGCACAGATTTTGCTTATGAATTGAATAATGATGAATTTTTATCTTAGAATAAAAATGATTTTAAATGAATCCGAATTTTAGTTCCACCGAGTTTCTCCATCACCTCCTACATCAGAAAGCCTCCACACGGTTTCTTATAAGTAGTCTGCGCAGATTATTTTAAAAGCGAACCACTTGTGCTCATGAACCCAAATTCTATTTTAAAAGTACTTGAGAGAAATTTATTATAGATATATATTTGAAAATTGAGTCTAGTGGTTGACAAGTAAATAAAACAAACCAATTATATATTCATAAATTTAACAAATTTTTAGACCTATATTTGTTACCACTTCCTAATTTTTAACAGATTTCATATTAAATGGTTCTTTCACTGATTGTTTACCTTCATAGTGATCTGATCGGACTACCTTCAAAAAAACCTTGTGAAGGCTTTCAGTTATAGTAGGCGTTGGTTTCTCTTACAAAATAATTATATACCACAGAAAAAAAATACCATGACATTAACTAGGATTGCCCTGATTAGCTAAAGTTTTTAAGTGGTAGCATTATCGAAAGTAAAACATAGATGCTTTACTTCTTTCCGACACACGAATAATTGACTCCGCTTACTGCAGTTTCTAAGTGAAGAGATATACTTTAATTTCCTACTGCTTAAAGAATATTGGTTGCTAAAGCACAACTTTTATGTTTAGAAGCAAATAGAGTTATATTTCTAGTGGTTTACTACACATGTATGCATAAAAAAACAAATATAAAAATACGGAACGGAAATTTGCTAGAATATAAACTTCAGAGATTTCAATTACGTAGAGATTAAAACACCGAATAATGTGCAGAATTTTCAATACTTAAATATAATTCTCGAAAACCTGTTTCATTCGCTTCAAAAATATATAAATAACAAAAACCATTCGATATGTTCCAAGTGTTTTATTCTATGAAATTAAGCGTTCATTCCAGGCGTGAATAAGAATAAAAATCATTCGACATGTTCCAAGTGTTTTATTCTATGAAATTAAGCGTTCATTCCAGGCGTGAATAAGAATAGAAATCATTCGACATGTTCCAAGTGTTTTATTCTATGAAATTAAGCGTTCATTCCAAGCGTGAATAAGAAGAAACCAAAGTGATTCGAAATAAAAACAAAAAAAAGACATAAAATTGGCAACAAAAAGGGGGAAAATAAAGGTGAGAGACAAAACCAGAAAAATTAGAAAAAATGTCAGTGGAAGAAAAAAAGATGATAAATGGAACTTCGATACTTTTTATTTACGTCGCACTAGAGCTGCACCATGGACAATTAGCGATAGTCTGGGAAACATCTCTGAGGATGATCTGGAGTCAACATCCATACGTCACATCCCGTTTTACAGGGAGGACGCATTTACACACCATCCATCCGTGAATCGTAATTTTGACCTTAATCATAGCATGATTAATCTTCGATCCAGTACTCTCAGAGGTATTGGTTTGCCATGGGTACTTGGAGGACTTCTGATAGATTTATCTTGCACCAGTCTTCATGTGTTATGGGTATTTCGGCAGGTGGGGATCGAACCCCCGTTCTCTTGAACATGGGCCCAACGCTCTACCAGCCAGGCTATCCCCTCCAGGAAAAAATGATGAAAATGAGAAATAAGAAATAAAAGGAATTTCCACGAGCTATAGGGTGGTGGTAAAAAATGAATGTCATTAACGTACTTTCTACATATTTTTGAAACGAATGAAAATCTAATCGAGTAATATCCTTTCGCTTCCGTTTCTTGGGATTATTTATATAATGATTCTCGAATTATTACTGAAACCTACATGAAAAAATAAAATAAACAATTATAAAAGATGTGGAATTGACGTTTATGTTTTTATATTACTCAGTGATTCAAAAACACAGCATTGAGATAAAAAAAACAATCAATGAACAGAATTTTAAATATAAATTAAAATCATTGTTAAATGTTTACAGAAATTTGTATGGACAGACAATTGTAAAAGGTACAAAGTTTCAGAGGAGAACTATTGCTGCCTTTTGCTCTCAGGAGATTTCAAATGTGGCGTAAGGATTAAAGAAAACCAATTAAAGACTTAAGAAAGAATCTTAAGTAACAAGCCAATCTCCGAATTTTTTTTCTTCTTCCCTCTCTCTCTACCGATTTCTTCACTTTTCCTGAGAATAAATCTGAAGTACTTTTTTTTCCCCTCTACGGAAGTGAAATCTTCCTTATGAGAAAGTTAAAGGAAAACAAAAGAGGAAATGGGCCCTCTTCAGATTCGTTCGAGAATTCATTTACACCATCTAGGCTGGGTCTTTTTGAAATCCCTGACTTAGAAAAAGGGGAAAAAAACGGATTTTCTAAGAGTTTTAATGATGACATTTCAAGAAAAGTCCTAAGGTTGGCACTTTTAGGATTGACCCGACTTTGAAATGAATTGCTGTATCACCTGCAGTTTCATCTTTTGTTTGAAATCTTTAATATTTTCCGTTTCCTTTCTACTATTCCATAACTAGTACTAGGTGAGTTTCATTATTGATCAAATCTTTTATTTTAAAATATTAATGATAATATATATATATATATATCTTATATATATATATCTTACATATA